>NC_080432.1:50495162-50796334 GCF_028018845.1 Melospiza georgiana | reverse complement strand
CAATCAGTTACATTTCTCTTGTGACTGGATTGGGAAGAATAAATCCCAGTAATATATGATTACAATTGACATTTTACATGTGAGAGTAAGTCATGTCATGCAACACCAAATTAACAGGAAATGTTTTAGTGAATTGTATATTTTATGGCAACTTACCAAACACAATAATCTATAGAAATCAGCATTAATGTTTCATAGGTTTGCATGAATCTCTACCAGGGTTACCATTTTCTTCTTTGTTCTTTTCAAGACCTACTAAACTTCATAATTATGTCCTGATTTACAATTTTTTCATCGACACCACATGCATCTCAATATAGGGTATATAATTAGCCTTCAAGAAGCTTTCAAGAACAGATTTGTCTGGATGACTATCTGAAGAATTGCCATAAAACAGCAAGTTGAAATTGCATCTACAGAGTAACTGAAGTTTATTCTTTCTCATGGAGAGCAAAGTGAATAGCTACTAAGACATCAGAAGTAGCAAAATTCAGAATCAATGAAATAATCCTTATTTTTTCTGACTCAGCACCTAAGAATGTTACATCAAAAGAAAAGCCATTCAACAGTCAATTGTTTATCACCCTCAAGATACTGAGTATTCATAAAAGTGAAAAATATTAATTTAACAATGCTTGCAAGATTTATTTTGAATCTTTTAGAGACAGTGAACTATGAGAAGAACATTTCATTTTTTAAAACAATAATTGTTCTTAATAAAGCAATAATATAACCAAACCATTGATTCAAAACCAGAGATGATCACATGTCTCAAGCCTCAAGTTGTGTAGTTATTATTGTGCGTGTCGTTAACTTTTGTAACGTTTATAAATTAAGGCACTACCATGTACTCAAACACAGATGCGCATGTTTGCCTTCTTGGAAAATCAGATATATACATATATACTTAACTTGTAGTCTTACAATAAAAATATCACATAAAATTAAGAACGACAAATATAAGTACATATTCAGCTGAATTATATTCCTTTTTGACAGTAATTTATGTGGTTAACATCTTAATTTAAAGAAACGAGGATGAAAATTGAAAGGATATTGCTCAAAAAAAAAAAATCCAGCTTATCTACAGATACATATGAGCAAGTTTATTGCTTTTTCACATGATAGCTGGTTCTGAAACCTCCTAATTCTCTTCAGCACTAAACAGCGAAAAGCAATCCAACGTTGGGATTCTTGTGAGGATACGTGGAGATCCTGGGGGGAATCTGCCCTAAATTCACACCCACAGATATATTTTAAAAGCTAGGCAGGGCAACTAACTAATCTTAAAACAACAGCTCGAGACATCAACAATTTATATCATTAAAACATTCCAATGTGTCTGATGAGGTGAAAAATAAAAGTTGAAGTTAGAATTCTCCAAATAAGTTGATTGAAGATTGTAATTATATACATTTGGAGGATAAAGATATAACTAATGAAAGTTTAGTCAAGGCTCAGTTTTTTCAAAATGTAGCATAGCTTTTCTAACATGAAACATCATTGCTTAGGTTTCATTGCAGTAGCCTCTTTTTAGAAGTAGTACTTTTAGAGAAAATTAATTTTATCATTTAGTGAGCAATTCAGTCAAAAGTTTTCATAAGAATTCATTATAACCACATTTACGACCCTATGAATTCTCAGCATATAGACTGCATATGAGATTTTCAAAAATCAACATTTTTAAACCCTACATAATTTAATTTTGTAAGTCAGGATTTCAACAAATGTTTTTCCTCACTCAAGTTGTAATATAAATATACTTCAAATAATTTTCAGTTTACAGAGAAGCAACAAAAGAAATAACCTGTTGATTGTAACAGTTATTACTTATTGCTTCCTGATAGTGATAAAAAGAGTACAGTAAAGAGCAAAGTATAAATGCATCCTATGTGCATTACTTATTGGTACAGCTTCAAAAAACAAATGCATTTAAAACAATTAAATATACTTCAGCCTTAACAAATTAGTCAGAAATCTTACAACTCTGTATTTTAACCACAGATAGAGCTTCAGCACCCTAGTTTTCCTGATTAGTTAGCCCTTTGGTATGCTACAGAGTCCTTTAAGGGCAAGTTTAAACACTTCTACAGTGGCAATATAGCAAAACAAATTGTTCTAATAACATGGAGAATTCCCAGCTGGAGTTTCATACTGTTTTGTCTTCTCCTCCATAGCACCCAACACCACAATAATCACAGCTCCTTTAACATTTCTTATGACCTTGGCCTTTCTCAGTTTCTTTGGCTTTCTCTCTCTCCCTTTAGAAACTAGGTTTAAAAACTCAAAATATTTTTGCAGAAAGAAGGATATAGTAGTAATTTGGGAGCATTTAAGAGAGCATAAGCAAGGAAGCATGTCATATTCTTTAAATATGTGCTAAAGGAGTCCCTTTTGCAGACAGAGCAAGATGGAAGTCAAACACAGCAAATTGAAGAAGCAGAAGGAATATTAAAAACAGTCAGAAGGGCTTGAGTCATAAGAAAGGACAAGTAACTCACAGAAGCTTTTCTCTTCTCCGTTTGCCTCTTTAGACCTACTAAATAGAAACAGAACATGATCTGTGACCAGGATTACCCAGATGAATTTATAGCAAAAATATAAGGATCTCAAAGCGAATTAGAAAAGCTGAAAAAATTATTTACACTGTGAAGAAGTCTGCAATCTTTGATGCAATGAACATGCAAATTTGGCATCTATTATCATGCGATAATTTTAAGTCTAATTTGTGCACAGAAAGGGATGCAAATATAAGGGTAGTCATCACCATAATGAGTTTGAGTTACATTGGCTTTACATAAAAGGAATTCTACTATATTATCTAAATTTTCTTTTGTTCATAGCACTTAGTATATTAGAATTTTACAACTAGATATTCTTGTCTTCATCACATGCATGAACACAACAACAGTAAAGATGGATATACATTATATTAAACATTATTGGTTCTGAACAGTATTTTCTGATCAAATACATTTTAGCAATCCTGAACAGCATTTTCCCCAAATAACTGAAATAAAATGCACCTAACATAATATATATTTCTAAAATATTATTTTCCCAGATATTTTCTGTTTAGATTTCATCACATTTGTTTACATAATGATAGAGCAAAAGATTTTAATGTTGCAAAATGAAGCAGTAACCTAAACCCAGCAGATTTAATAGGTGTGCATGCAATCTCATTTCCATCTCTTCCAAGTTTATCCTTTAGACTAAATAATAAAAGTTACTCTAACATTATTAAAAATTATAGCACCCTATGAACACACAAAGAAGTAGTAATTAAGATACCATAGGCAATGTAGAAACTGAAATTTCCTAATTTTGGTATGCTTTACAACTAACATAGCATTTGTTCCTATGTGTTCTTTTAAAGGAAGAAGCAAACAAATAGCTCCACCTTTGGCAAACAGAACAACTTCCTCCAGTCTCTTTTTCTCCTCTACCTCTCATTATCTACGTTGGAATATTAAGATAACTTTGTGTCTATGTGGTGCTTGTATCAGAGGCAGAGAATGAAGAAGAAAAGAAGGGAAACTGCATGCCAGAAATAAATGTTTGGACATTGGGCAGCATTCATCAGGAGTAAGAACCAAGCTTTATATCTTCTGCAGACATTCTGCTGTTTTGTCAGGGGTAGGATAAAGGCCCTGTTCTGAAAACAGGACAGCTTGGGGTTTTTTTGGATCCTGCCCTACCCTTCCCAATTTAGGGAGATGAAAGAGCTCTCATGCATTCACTTTGGCTGAAGGGTCTGTCTGACTCCAAATTTTGAAACAGTATTATTCTGGTAGTTGGCCACAGTTATTCTGGAAATAAGAAAGGAAATTCATGTATCAGCCAAAGCTGAAGAGCATTTCATGTTACAAAACACACACTATAGCCTATGGGGTTTACACCAAATTAAAGAACTGCTGCAAACACTGTAAATGTGACAACTTATCAAAAAAAAAGAAGGTAAAAACCTATTAAAATGGTAACAGCTATGCCTTCTAAGTACTAGGGCTGCTAGCAACACCCCTACCAGCTACCAAGCTACGCTATGAAGGCTGTAAGGAAAGGGAATGCAAGAAATACTGCCATTATGAACTTTCAAATATTGCTAGCTGGGAAAAGCAATCTTTGGAATAACATTTTTTTATACTAATTCTGTACTAAAAGGTTAAGCTCTTTAAAAATACTTACAAGTGATCTCTGCAGATCCATATAAAATAATGAGTTATGTCTGCATGGTAAAAAATAATGATAAATTTGCTTTAATATTGCATATACATTCTCTTATGTTTATGAAATTGGTTTTTTTAAATTATGACATACCCAAATGGTACAAAAACAGAATCTGAGAAATGTATTACAGTAACTTAGCTGTGAATCACCTATCTCTTTGTGAAAACACAACACATTTATGACTGTATAAATGTCTGTATCAAGTAACTGTGTAACTACTATACAATTCAGTAATATGTATACATAGATATTATTAAATATAACTAGACATGTTAAAAAACTGATAGACTTATGCTATGAACGCCCTCCACTGTGAGCAGAAGGATTATCACAGCACCTATTCACACACTCTCTACCAGCTTTCCTTGAGATGACACCGAGATGGAGCTGTCAGTAATTCTGCAGTTTCTGGAACTTAGAAATTAACAATAAAAGCATTCTGAGAAATATAAACAGCTTTGCATAAAATAATAACTAAATTAAAGAATTTAGTTTCATTAAATAACAAAATAATTCATTATTTCATTAATGAATTAACAAAGCACAAGAAAATATCAGGTTCTATGTACTTTCTTACTTTCTTTTTTCATAAAATACTTGTTAGGAAAATCCTAACAAAAGTAAACTTCAGTAGTCAACACCCATTACTTTAATTCTGGAAAAGCACAGTCAATAAAGAAGCAAATGTAACCATAAGAGCATTATAGTAAATATATTACTTATTCATAGGCTGCACTGAGTATAATTAAATTATATGTTCTGATGAAAAGGAGACATTTTTAGTTGACATGCTGATTTAAAAAAATAATTTTTATGATTTGCAGAAAATAACTCATTCCTTCACAACGTTTGGAGAAAACAGAGAGAGAAGCTGACATCCTAACATTTTGTCATAGAATACTAAGCTTCTTCACCCTTATTTACATTTTACCTTAACCACAACAGTGGGAGAAAGTTGTTTATATATATTTACTGTTTGCTGAGTTAGGCTGGTGGTTCTATTTAGTTTTGAGCTACCACACAAGCCATCATCACAACTGACAGCATGGAATTACTCTTAGCAGACAAGCTAAGAACTGAGCAAGCCAGCAAAACTAATTTTCTTTGTTATGTCAAGTCAAACTCTTTCCAGTTGCCTAGATAAATACGTTAGTAAAATATAATGAATTTCAAGAACAAGTAAAAGATTTAACTTCAGTGAAGCTACAATGCTTGAAAACCTTTTATTTTTCTTACATGTTTTATCAGGTTTTTAAAGATAAGCCTGATAAATTCACCTATAGAACAGTGCCATGGATCCCTAGCTATATATCTGGTCAAATGCAATGGTATTTTATCATAGAAACTGCAAACTATAGTTTTTAATCGTTAACGTTTTACTGCCTGAGAGATAAGTTTCAAATTCCATTAGAAATGTGAACATAACATTTTTTAATAAAAACTAGTGTTTTGGAGAAACAATAAAACTGAAAATGATCCACCATTGGCCTTTCCCTTTATTGAATAATTTATGACAACCACACAAATCCAAAAAGTCTGTAAGATGTGATACACTAAACACATGCAGTAAAGTTACTTGATGAGTTCTTTTTTTTCTAAATATTAGTTCAAATTAAATTTTAAAATTAAACATTTTCCTCTAAATTCTGACTAATTCAACCACATACACATCTATGTCATGCAATGTGATCTGATCACCAGAGATAAAGCTCTCAGTATGAATCACACATTGTGAAAAATGTGTTTCATAGAACTAATTTACTCTCCAAGAATTTAGTAACAGAACAAACTATCTTCACAATGCCAGTCATTACGAGCTAATAACTCTAAGAATTAGTAACACACCTTCTGCCATGTAGCCCTGAGGATGCTTTGTTTAATTCACATTCACTGTAATTTGTTGCTCAATTATACCTCTGATCACTTGTGACTGCAGTCCTTTTGGTCAAAAACAAGCAAAATTTCTACTCGCACTGCAGACTGTCTGCTGACTGCACTATGGAATACAGAGAGATTCATTTTTACAGCTGTACACCATCACCACTGAAAGAGCAATGAAAGAGTGCCAATATGATTACACTGTGCCTAAGTGCCATGCAGAAGACTGGATACTTTAGATTACCCTTTAGACCCCATCATAATAGATGATTAGAATGAGACTAAAACAGTCAGACTGTTACAAGAGAAGAAAGTAAAGAAAGAGTAAATAAATCTCCACTAAGGCTAGTGGAGATTTACAACATAAATACAGGTTGCCAATCTTTTCAGCATGTTTTCTCTACTTATGTTCCTGCCAAATTTTATAAAATACTAAGGAAATCATTCTTAAAAAGAAGACAAAAAACACAAAAGACAGACTTCCAAAGGAAAGTAAACAAACCAAGACACACAATACTACATGAAGCTTCAAAGGTTACATATAAAACTATAAGCTTGCTTTCATTAACAAAATTTAAATTTCTAGTGCTATTTTCCTTCCATGGAGTTTAATAAAGTAGGTCTGGTTAATTTAGTATTTAAAAACTGCATTTCCCAATTATGTTGGTTAATTTATACATCTAGCTTTGCTCTAACCTACCAATACAAGTGTGTATTCAGCCCACATTTATTCTAATCGGCACCAAATATAATTATAACACTATAGCTATGTAGAAGCTAGCCATATGTACTTCTCCACATAGAAAACCTAGTCACTAACAAACTTCTGCCAACTTAGTCATAGAATTGTAAGTGAAAAATAAGTATTCAAATGGTACAAAATTCAGAAAGCACTTAAAGTACCGCATTGTAATATTTAGTAGTGCCATGAAGATGCTAAAATTTTACTTCCATTACATAACCAGAAATCTACATAATCTAGAAATGAATAGTAAAATCATGTGGCCCTGTCAAGATGAACTACATTGCTGCTCCTTCTTGCATCATGAAAATGTAATTATATATGTCTTGAACTCAAATTTTATATAGTAAATATAGAAAGGTCTGCAGGCTATCAGAGAGAATGTTAGATATAAGATCCACTGTTCACAGAGCTATAATAGTGATTAAAAAAAAATCAGATTTGTAGTCTATATTCATCACATAAGGGATAAGTTAAGCAATTAATCCCTTCAAGAAACAGTGGCGAATTAAATTTTAAAATTATGGAGTGTAAAAGAATTATGTCACTTGTTTGTCACTCTCAAGGAGCAGTGAATTGAGGCAGAAATGAGTTCACCCTTTGACCCATGATCTGGATGAGGTGGAGATATTCACAAATGTGATATGCAGCATCTAATGTCACTCAGCAGGCTACATCAAATTTTGAGGAAGTTATTCAGAAACATCTTGACAGGCTGGCAAAAGGAGTTGACAGAAATTTCACAAAGTTCATCAGTAGTGAAAGCAAAGTTCTGTACTTGAACAGTTCGGACCAGGCCCTGACCAGCTAGAACGCAGTTTTGTGGGAAAGATCTTGGGGGATCTCTGTGAAAAGCAAGTGGAACATTTGTGTACCCTTGTGGCAAAGATGAGGTAATATGTCCTGGGGTACATTAGGGTGCTGAGGGAATT
This sequence comes from Melospiza georgiana, assembly GCF_028018845.1. Lineage (NCBI taxonomy): Eukaryota > Metazoa > Chordata > Aves > Passeriformes > Passerellidae > Melospiza > Melospiza georgiana. The sequence goes on along the minus strand of NC_080432.1, from coordinate 50,788,552 downwards.
CAACATTCTCCTTTATTTGGTGTATGTGAGATTGTATTCAAGAATAAGGTCACAATTCAGACTACCCAGTACAAGAAAGACATTGATACATTGAAACAAGGCTGGTGAAGGCCACCACTATGAAGAGAGGGCTGGGGTACATGACACATGAGGCGAGTGAGAGAAACTTTTCAGCCTTAAGAAGCGGAATCTGAACAGCAATCTCATTGCTGCCTTCAGTTACAAGCATGAGAGCACAGTAGATATGAGCCAAACTCTTTGCACTGTCGCATAACAAAACAAAAAGAGGCAATGGGGACAAATTCTGAATTGATCGTAGAAAAACTTTTTTTCAGAATGAAACGTCATTGGAAGGTTACACATAGATGATGTAGAATCTCCATCCTTAAAGACAACCAAAACCCAGCTGGATAAAATCCCGAGCATCCCAATATAATCTCAAAGTAATCGGAACATAAACCACCATAAATGACAAACAAAGTCTAAGTGCCCAGGCTTCAAAAATCCTCTCAGTCTTAATGTTCTGCCCAGCTTTTTATTTTTGGGAAAGATGATCAAATAAATAATTAAAAAGGCACAACTACACAACATACTCTCCTACAGAACTTGACTTCTATGCCAAGAACCTAAATCAAGGCAGTCAGGCTTTCAAACTTGGTAACAGCTTTCAGAGTGCATTAGTCTTGCTTGCGAACAATTTCCTCTCTGGCACAGCTCAGAGGAAGATATCCATGCTTACTTCATTAAACCTATCAGCAGTGTTTGACACCGAAGATCACCATGTGCTGCTGACTTGCCTGGCAGACTGGCAGAAATGAGTCAGTCACCCTGAACTGCATAGGTCAACTCCTATCAGTCAGATTTCAAGACAATTCTGATGGGTGGTTTCTTTCCAGCCTTGAAAACTTTTATTTGTGTGATGCTACAAGGATTGTTCTACCTCTTGTTTCATTTAATACAAAACTGTATGAGAAGTCTTGAGACAGCAGATTTCTTCAGTGGGAACAGAAGCTATCATATTCCTTATTTTATTTCATTCCTGCAAACACAGAGGGACTTGAGAGAAAAAAAAAACGATGCATTTAAAAATAATAAAAAAAAAAAACCACAGCCTGGAATGAATGAAAGAAAGGTGAGGTATGGTGTGGAAAAGACAAAAGATGCTGAGGATCAAAAACTACTGTGAGGTTTGATGAGGTACTTGTATGTCTTAGTTGAGGCAGTGCTACAAAGGAACACTTTATCAGGAAGACAGGTACAGTCTAAATGCCAAAACTGAGAAGTGGCCAAAATTGAGTCACTCAGGCCGTCCTGCTTCTTCAGGCAGCATCACTGCACAAGCATTGCCATCAGCCACCCACACACCTGTACAGCCACCATCTTTGTCTTCCTGTTTTCCAGTTGTACATTGATGTTATTATCTACATGTTCATCTTCAATCTTATGCAAACAACTGCAGCTAACATTGACAGAAATTCCTTCTCAAGATTTTTATATTACACTTCAGAAATTTGGAGTTTAAAGGATAAGCATATCTATTATAGGACAACTAAACAGAAGTTCTTCTTAGCAGGAGTATTTAAATAATGCAAAAAAAACCCCAAAACCTCACTTGTGAAGTGAAAATGGAAATTTTTCATCTTTTTTAAATTCCATTAAGATTTAAGCATACCAATTCTGAAAAACTCAAAACTTCTTTCGCAAGTCTTAAGCAAAAGCATGATTTTTTTCAGGTTAGAAAGTTAAATTTTGATAGCTGAATTCTGGTTGCACCATGTATACAGTAAATCATACTCTTTTGAGAAAAAAAAAACAGTATACCTAGAGGGCTTATAGCAAAACAACCCCAACAAACTACTGATACTTATTCCACCTTCTATACTCTTAACAGAGAACGTTCCCAGATATCAGTTTCTTTTCAATTTTTGGTAGTTACAGAAGGCATAACTAGTCATTAAAGATCAACATTTTAATGTAGGCTGCAAATCTACTTAGAACAGTAAAAAAAAAAATATATTCTGAGCAGATAAATTAAGTTTCCAATACTTAAGTCCCAGTCTATTAACTGAACACACAATCACTAAATAGATTTTTTTTACAAAAATGCAAAATTGATCTTTATCAATATCTTAAGAATTTATTATCCCATGATAGCATCTTACCTCTGTAATTCATGCCATTTTATTTCTAAAAAAAATTAACAAATAATAACTTTCCATAAAATGCCTATCCTTGAAAGAATTCATTTTATTACCCTTCCCAAACTACAGATGGTGAATAAGAGAAATGAAGTGCTATTTTCATGCTATTAATTATCCTTCACTTACATAAGGAGCAAACCCACATGAATCTCATATGTTTACTCATAAAAACCATAAATTACAAAACCTATTTTATATTACTGAGCATTGCTAATATTATTTTGGTCTTTTTCTCACATGGGAACACAGATATTTGCCTTATACAAAGCAATTGTTCCCTCTATCTGCCTTTTATCCAGCACTTAATTCTATTTTAAGCACTTATTGCCTCAAGGCCATTTTTCATTCATACTACACAAATTTTTTATATAACCAAATCTTTTATGTACATTACCATGCTTAGACTTACTGGTAACTTGGCAGCTGGAATCTTTGCAAACTAGAAGAGTTACTATGATGACCCTTCCTGTGTTTTAACGATCAGAAAACATTTAGTAAAATTTGAGAATTGTTTCTTAAGTGCTATACCTTTTCACTAAATTCATGTTTCTATAACATTAAAATCAGGAGGTTCAACAATGGGACCCAATAAATAACAATATATTTCCTGGTTAATTGCAAAACTTAAGTGACAGATTCCTGAACCCTTAGTCATATGTAATTACTCCTATAAAACATGGGAAGCAATGAGGAAGTGAGAGGTTTTTCCTCTGCCATTATTTGAAAAGATCTTCTGCTTACTAGTGAAGTTCAAAAAGGATCTGCTTCACATATTCTGATTCTACAAGAAGTTCTGTCGCGTGCTGCTGAGCCCCCTGCCATCAGCTTTGCTGGTACCAGTCACTTCACTGGAAAAGCACCAAAGTCACCAACGTTCTTGTAGTTCCAACACTGAAGTCCAGGCTCTGAGAGAGACTGTTCATTTTCACAATGAAATTGCGTAACTCAGTTATTAAGTTTTCATCTTGAAGAAATAGCTTCTGACTGAAAGCAACTCAACCTTTACTTGATTGCCTGATTCATTTGTGATATTGCCATTTTATTTATTTTCTTTGTAATTCCATCCTTTTTCATGGTGAATGAGTATGCACACCATATCTCAAACACCTTCATGAGGAAACAAGGCTTACACATCCATGTTGTCTGTGCGTTTGCCTGCCTTCACTCCTAAAGATGTGCATCTGTTGGTCATTTTAAACTGCATTTGAGGAAATGGCAGTTTCACCCATGAACAGCTGACCTCATGTTTTTTGGAAATAATGGAGAACAGACAAGGGTGATCCAAACAAGAGGCTTGTTTGTCATGTTACTAGACACCAAATACTGTATTAAAAAGCAAAAGAAGTTTAATTTTTATGCTAATTAACCAGGAAAAAAAACCCCAAAACACAACCCTGCAGATAACAGACTTTGCTAGTTTGAATAATTGGTACCTAGTGCTGTAGCTTATTTTCACTTTGTGGGTGTTTTTCATATAGTAGCATAATCTTTTGTGATTAGGCTACAAATTTTAAGTGGCTCTAGAGAATCCTTCTGAAAACACAAGAACCATGTCAATATTTATGAAGATCTCCCTTAAAAACACACCTTATTTACTTTCTTTGGAAAAACAGGATCCAAAATGATGATTTTGATCAGACAGTTTACAACTTGCAAGAAAACAAGACACAATTACAGCTCCTTAATGGATACCTTGTGAACTACTCTGTCTTACAGTGTGTCTATGGGACCCTGAAGTAAAGTTAATATACATATAAAGCAGTCAGTTAGGCAGGGATCAAGAAAGCAGGGAAATTGACTGGAAAAACAAAGTATCAAGAAACCTAGAGTATAAAGAAATCTAAGCATAAAGAAACCTATAAATATAGGCTAAAGGAAACAGTATACCAGAGAGGATTACAGAATCCCTTCATATAATGAGCATATTACATTAAGTGGAATGCCCACCTGGTAATAACCAATATTTACATTATAGCATTTTCTAGATGCTTAATGGAAAGCTTTCAGCCCATTGAGTTACCCACAGCACAGATTGGTTTGAACACCAGCCCCCAATGTCAGGGTAAATTCAAAGAGCCTAAATCAGGCTTTAAGGTCAGGCTCCTCCATTGTTGGTGAAGAGAATGAGACACTTCAACATGTTTAGGTGCTGACAGACATGCTGAATACCTACACAACCCTGAATATAGGGATGTATGTGAATTTCCATTCCTCTTTGGAGGTCAGACACTTGAATCAAGACTATAAAAGTGATGCATCAGACTACTGAAAACGCAGACTGTGAAATTATTTTCTGAAGACTGACACCTGCTTTCAGCAAGGTCCCCTTAAATGATAATGTATTCTTGTGCATATTTATCTAGGAGTTAGAAAGAGGTGATGATTTTGTTAATTTCTCTGTTAAGAGCACAGTGAAGGCTTCAAAAGAACTACTGACACAAGAGAGTCTACCTCCAGCCCACTGGGAAGAGTGTTAGTTAGGAGTCAGCTGATCTGCATTCAGTTTAAGTATGAACTCTAAACTGTGACTTCAAGCAGAAAAAAGGTCATATGAGTATCTCAGCTAAAGGAGCTCTCAGAGGAACTATTTCGGCAATCACAACAAACATTTTGCTCAGAAATGCTTAGCCTTGTCATTGACTAAACATTTGTGCCAAACACCCTTAGGCAAGATTTTTTTAATCGATCTTTGATGAGATTAACTAAAAACTGAAGAATATTTAATTCTATAAAGGAACAAGAACTCAAAGTGTTCCACTTGCCAGAAGCAAAAGAACAAATATGACAAAATGAGAATAATCACCTAGATACTACCAAACAGTGACCTGATAAAGAACAATTAAACAAATAACAAATGGAGGGAAGAAATTTAGACTTAACTGATTTGTTAATGGCAATTTTGTAATTAGCTCTACAAATATATTTTAACATTTCCACCCAATATACACTTTGTTATCACTGTCTAATGTAATATTGTACAATAGAGGCAGAATTGTTCTATTATTAGTAAAGGGTCATTTGTTTTCTCACTTAAGCTGATAAAATTGAAATATTTATCTGGTGTCAGGGAAAAGGAAAAACAACAATCCAAGCAAAACCAAATATGGTAAAACCCAGTAATTTCTTCAATAAAATTTACACCCAAAAGTCTAAACACTTTATACTATTGACAGGCACAGCATTGTCAATGGTTGGCACTCAGTTAACATTTCTATTATAAAGGTTCTTTTGTCAGCATAGAAGAGTTTGTGAAATTACCTGAGTTTGTGAAATTACCTGCAATCTTAAATTCACAACTCATTGATTTCTTATTGATACACTGGAACTTAATTTACTTATTAAAGTGATAGATGTTACACAATTTTAGTTCACTGTCTATGAATTCTTCATACTAGATGAACAACTGGATGACTAAAAGCCTTCAGAAGCTATCAAATACAATCTTAAAACTTGACTGTTGTCCTGAATCATAATATTGTAATACATCTTGAATATGTCCAAAGGCATACTAGAGGCTCATAAAATAATCACGACTTAAACAGATTTTAAGTAGAAGGCAGAAACATGCTAAAATGTTACTTTTGTGAAATTTTAGGGATAGTATGTTTCTCTAAGTATTTTTTTCCACTCTACAATATTCGCACAGTGAAATTTGACTGAAGTGTGATAAATTCATATAGGTATGAACTGCAAATTTCTAATAGCCTTGCATTGGATAAGTTAAGCATTGGCATAATTTAGAGCTAAAGCAGACTCTGACACCACTATTACCTTTAGGTTGCTTTACTTTCTAAAAAAACTCAACATATCTCCTAGCTCAACCAGAGGTTACACATTATATACAGAGATCACTTTCTGAGTTTGATAGATTGCATTACACAGGAGATGAAATCAAGTTCTAGTAATTGTTCCTCTGATCTTTAACATAAAACCTTATGAATTAAATGAAGGACACACAAATTAGAGGGGCAAGAGATAGTTAGTAAAACACTGTATGAAAATATAAAAAAATCAGGTAATACACATATACTTCCCATGAAAAATATTTCCCAGTCATGCATTACAATTTAACATTATAATAAGCTCATTCCTATAAGATTTTTTTTTTGGTCCAGTAGAAATTATCATATGAGGCATTCTAATAAGGTCTTGGTATAAGCTTTATGTTCTCCAGAAGTTTTCTTTCTATGTGGAACTGCCCTCCTCCCAAACACCCAGCTGAACACTACTTCAAGAGAAATCCTGTGATATAAAAAAGACACCATCTGGAGGAGAAGTAAATAAAGCCAGAGAAAAGGTGAGCACAAATAGCAGATGAGTGCAGAAAGAGTGAGATCAATAGAACCACTTTGATAAGTAAGAACATAAGCTTTCAACTTCTGTGGTGAAAAAAAAAAGTTTATCAGATTCTGGCTACAATGTCAGTAAAAGTATGCATGCACCTTTTCCTGAGAAGATAGCCAATACAAAACAATAACGTGACATTAAAACATCATCTATAGGACAGTAAAATAAGCCAGAGAATAATTATATAATTATTGGCCTTGAAACAGAAAACTTCAATCATTAGATATGCCCCCTAATTCTATGCACCAAGATTTATCAGGAAAGAAAACTAAATCCAAAGCCTTCCAATTTATAGAAGATCTCTTAAATACTTAAAAAGGGGTCTGTGATGGCCATATTCAGTGGAGCATCCAGGAGTAGGAGAATGCACAGGGGCACACACCAGCCTCAAATGCATGATTTTGCACAATCACAGTCTTGCACAGATCCTTGCACCCTAACTCTTTAGCCACGACATTCCCTGCCCACAAGCCCTTGCAGTTCTCCTTCCAGGGGGCTCTCCTTTCTTCCTTAAGTGAAAAAAGCAATGCAAAAATTCAGGAGCTAACATTTCATTCCATAAATCATGGGCTTAATTATACAGCTATGTAAGATTTGTCATTAAGACAAATCTTACATAGAAATAACAGAAGAGAATTCCTATCTAACAATTACTGAAAGAATGAAAACTCTGCTAAACTTAGAAGACCCAATACCTACAGATATTTTCAAGAATACCTAGTAAGTCCAAACAACTTATGCAGTAATTGTTTGATGAGATGAGTTGATGAGAGTAAATGGGATGCAAAACAAGACAAAAATTATTAAAAAATGCTCATGTGATGATAGCAAACCAATGGATATCCTACATACGTAAGATGGGCAAGAAAACACTGTACCCTCTGGATTTCAGTCAGTTTTTGTGTAGAATACTGTGTATTGCATACTAACCACACAAAGCATTCTCATTAATATGCTCCTGACCAATACAGTAGTGTTGCCATCTTATCACAGGGGTTCCATACTATTTTTTTATTGCAAAGGTTCCACACCTTCTTGGTGTTTCTTGTGGGCAGCTCCTCAGAGCACCAACTCTTTCCTCTTCACAAAACAGCCAACTGACACAATTTCCCTTCTCAACCAGCCAACCCACTCTTTTATAGCACTCTTCTTCTCATTGGTTACAGCTGTGGCCTGATAAAGTCAGGCCTGCTCCCAATCTTTGACAATTGGCCCAGCTGCAACTCCTTAGGGATAAGATTACGTTCTATACTATCTCTATTTTCTTATATTCAATCTCCCTACACAGTAGGCCTCAAACAACTTTCAAGATGTGTTCTGCCTTCAGCTGGTAGTTACAAGAAAAGTTAGTAGTATGCCATGCTTGCTCCAAGAGTTTTCATTGCACAGATATTTCTGTGATGTATTTTATGTATTAACTTTGTCATGTTGTGTAAAATTTTTGTACTTACTGTAGTATACATGGGCTTAAAAAGTCTTTCATTACACAAAAAATCACAACAACCAACAACCAAACTCTACCAAACAAAGCTAGTCTGGATCCTAGTCAAGTTAGCGACATACTTATATTATGAAACTGAAAATAAATCAATATTTACTCTTGCTATCAAGGCCTTGGCATCATCCCTTACAGAAAGATGGGTGAACAGTAATTTTCTAAAAAGAAAAATCTTACATTAAAAGAGACCATCAGAAATGTATGAAAAGCTAAATTATATATTTATCATCCTATTATAATTAAGGCAGGTTTTATTATCACATCAGAATCTTGTTTTTTTCAGGCAAGAGGCCCAACAGAAATTTCACAGAAAGTCTGACTCGAATTAAATTGCTCTCAGGAGCAATTCTCTTATTTGCAGGCATCCCCTCAACTCACACTCATAAAAGTCCAAAAATTTCAACTATGAGAAACATTATATTTGTAATGTATCTACAGAATCAGAGTGCAACTATTAAACACAAGACTCCATAATTTAGCCTTCAGCACATTGTGACCCCATGAAGGAATTTATAATTTTATCTTATCTAACATGTATTTTATCTAAGAAAAGAAGTCATCAGAGCTCAGTAAATTTTCCAGCAAAAATTATTTAACTATGGTACAAAATGAAAATCTATGCCAAACTGCTTATATGGATGTCAAGCGTATAGAGAATCAGCTACTGCTAGGAGGAACCAGTCAGTCTTTCACAGAAGTTTGTCTATGACACTATCTAGAAATTTTATCAATGTACCAGTAGTATAGCTAGCTACAATTTTGTTACCCTTCATAATAATTTTAATTTCAAAATAGTTAGGAAAACTTTATGAAAAAAGTAAAACCTTTCTGACCACTAAAAGTCTTATCAGGTAATTTCAGTTAAACATGTACTAAGCATATATATTACCTGAAGTATCAGTTACAAAAGGAAGGAAAAATTTCATTTCCATGGTACAGACTCCAGCACACTCTGTCTGTAAAGTTTGGGAACACAGCCACAGGAAAAGTCATACTCTGTTAGTGATCACCTAGGTCCCTGCTTTAGGGAGTCACATTCAGATGGTTTTCTGTTTCCCCACTCCTTTTCCTAATGCACATGCCACTGAGCTACATCTCCTGTCTCCTTCACCCACTTAAAGCTTCTAGTGTTATTTAAGTTTTAGCAGTGACAAGAGGAGAATGTGAGACAAGGGACAGCATCCAGCAGCTGACAGCTACATACATGGCCAGCTGCTCCAATTCCTTGAAGCATTCATTGCATGCTTGGCAGCAGCCTTCCCTGCACACTTGCAGCAGACTCCATAAAAAGGATTAGCTGTAGCTGAAATAATCTAATAAGCATGTGTTGCTGCTACCCAAACACTGATGCAGGCTTGCTCAAGTGTATCTGGGAAGCCAGCCTGAAGTTTATGATGTAGTTTGCTGTTATAACTGGAACAATATAGTGTTAAAGGTTTTTCTAAGGGACAGAAGGGAGATGTGTTTATTACCCCTTACACATAGTGAGAAAAGCAGCAGATTTATTAAAACAAAAACCTTCAAATGCCTTTTTTCTTGTCCAAATAGAAGGTAAATTAGTCATCACTAATTTGTCTGACCTTAGCAGCAACAAAGCCATGGAGTGACCACAAGCAACCATAATATGTAAGATGTAGAATCGCGGGAAAAATCAGGTGGAAAATTACCTCAAGAAGTCTCCAATTCCATCTCTTTCTCCAAGCATGGTTATCTCAGAATAGGTTGCTTAAGGCTTTTTTCCATTTGAGTCTTGAAAATCTCCAAGAAGACTGCACAGCTCTGGAAAATCTGACGCACTTCTTGACAATCCTCATTGTGAAAAACCTTTTCACCATCAGGAACACCTAACTTCAACACATGTCTTGTCCTCCCGTCACTGGAGAGAACAGACTGGCATTTTCTTCCTGACAGCTTTCTTACAGCTATTGGGTCACTAGGTGTGTTAAGACCCAATACCATGAGATATCCTGGTAGTGTTCTCTTTTCCAGGCTGAAATACTTTTCCCCTCAGCCTCTCCTCCTGCAACATGAACTCCAGAACCCTGCCTTGATGGTTCTTCACTCAAATCACTTCAAGTAGCATCCTAGAGCATTCCCAGTCAGCTAACAGGGAGAAGACTAAGACAAAGGCTGAAGCCTACACAGAATACAGGATTTTTCTTGAATGAAATTGAAGACAACAAGTTAAAAGAAAGAATATGCACATGCATGTCCATTTCTTTGGAAACTCTTCTGGAGACACAGTGCTGAGAAGGGTATATGGTAGATGCAGTCTAACTCATCTCTTTCACATTTTCAATTGGCTGGCTCCAGAGGCATACTCAGCTGAACGCAGGAAACGCTGACTTTAGATAATTCCCTACACAGCAAGTTGACAGCTTAAAATCATGTTTGGAGACTATTCTTATTAACTATAGTTTCATAATTTGTTCAAAATTGCTACATTTGCAGTAAAAAAATTTTGGAACTGAAAAATGCTGTCTTCATTCAGAGAAACAACAGAAGAAGATAGCCATACACTCAGAGCACTGGAGGATTTTAACTTGTATGAAATATGTAAAGAGTTTGCAAACTTTAAAATAGTTTAATTCCTATGCAAGAATTGTCAGAATTTGACATCTCCATAATAATTTCCAGTTAGAATTTATTCATTAATTCATAAAAAAGTACTTAGTAGAGGAGTTTTGAAAAAGCACTGCCAAAATGTTTTAAAACCAATTTACTTTTACCTTCTCTAAATGTGAAACTTAAAACCTCCCAAGGTCATTTTCCATGTAAAATATCATGAATCACATGAAGTGATTTAAGACAAGAATTGTTGATCAAACCACAAAACAGAGTCTAACTGATAACTTACTTATTAACTATTTTAAGTCATATGACTGAATTAGAAGAGAAGATTTACTAGAGATTCAAATGTGTAACAAATTTTCATAAACGAAGCAGCGTGATTTCCTAATGATTTCGGTAAGAAACTGATCTTTTCATCCTAACTGCAACTATGAACAATACCAACCTTTGACCACATTCACAAAAATAAAGTGCTGACTTTAAGGTACTTTAAAATAAGAGCAGTATGATTAAGTCATCTAGGTTATAGTTGAAAACATAATATGAAATAGAAGCCTTCTGAGGAAATTATGGTCTTAAGCATGCGTATTTTTTCTGTATATTCTGCTTTTACATTATACTATCAAAGAGGTCATTACAGTAAATATGAGCATGGAATTGTAAAGGAATCTAACCTTATGAGGGGAAATAAAAACCTCCTTGTGTTGGAGCTTTTCATGTTTGAACCTAATGAAACTGAAGTGCCTCATCAATCCAGAGGGATGACTGTGTACCGGCACAAACGAGAAGGTACAAACAGGCAGCAGACACAGGCAGGGCTGTAGCAGTGACAACTTTTGTGAGATTATACTGTTATAAGCTCACACATAAGTGTATGTCAAGTCTATTAAAATGCTATTAAAGATTTAAAAAAATTGTGGCTTTTAATCTAGGTTTAACCAGGGCCCCTGTCCAGTTCACTGCAAAGCCATACAAAAGTTCATATTACACAAAGAATAAATGTTCAGGGATGAGAACAGCACCTTTCAATTGTGCTGCAAATTTATGCTGCTGTAAATGCTTGTGGAATTACCCTGCTAGAACTTGGTGTCATACTGGTTTTAAATGAATTAAAACTGCAGTGTTGCCAAGAGGGTACATTCCCCAACACACAGCTTGTGCTGACACTCTCCTGCTTCCCTTCTCATTGCATATATTAACTCTTTAAGGGCTGCTACAGCTGACCCAATTTACTCTATAAATATAGAAAAAACAATATCTGTGCAAAAGGAGAGATAGAAGCATGCAGTCAGGACAGGGAGAAGGGCAAAACAGATGAGCCTTGTTAAAGCAGAAGCCTTGCTTGCCTCAATCCCACAGACAGCAGTTCAACACTGTGAGCTTTTTCAGCAGGATCAGTTCTCTGAGCATTCAACATTGTACAAATGAGGACACAACAACAGGCAGCAGCACTAAACAGCCTGAGAGAGGAAGAAGATAGGATTGCCTTCCAGAGTACTGACAGTTTAAATTGTCTCACAGTGTTCACTGAAGTGTACTTGTAGATTGTACACAATTGCTATTGTTAAACTGGAGAAGTTCCTCCAAGACAGATGTACTACTTCTCAATATATATTTATCAAAACACTCCTTTAACTTGACATCTATATGCCCCAAAACACACTGTTTTTTCCAAATTAGCTGTTACAATCAAAAGATACAACTTCTTTCTCCTATTCTTTCCTATAGCCTCAAAATCAAATCAGAAACTTCGACTGCTACAAGGTAAATAACAAAAGTAGTCTTGGTTATGCAGTGTGGATGAATATAAATATAATGACAAATCACAAACCTCAGAACATAAACAAATCACATCATGGCTAAAATGAAACTTTTGCTATGAGTTATTATCAAATGGTAAAGGGTAAGAAAGCCCTTCACAACACACATTATTGAAAATGGCTTGAGAGAAGTGTTTAAAGTACAAAGATTGAGAACTCGTCCCCATACATACAGACTGCAGACTCCTAAATGCAGAACAGAAGAGTGAAAATCCAGAGCTGCAACACAAATAATGATTTTTCTGCTTAAGAGCAATTATGCTTTTTTTAGGAGATGAAAGCTGTGCCCTATACATAGCTAAGACTCTCTAAGGCTGAATATCTGCTTTGGTTTTAGAAATCCAGCAACAATTTTTAGCATCCCTTCCTTTCTAAGGCCATGTAGTAAACGCTGTCATTCTATCCCTGTGGCCTGTTCCTGAAGGCAAATTCTGACTGATGTCATGGAACACATGAATGTAATAGTAATCTTGTAAAATTGGGAGATAGATAGGAATTATCTTTCTACTGTTTCCTTTAAGTACTAAAATGAATTCTGTCCTTGAAAAAGTGCTTTTACCACTGGCGCATTACAGAAAAGTGGGACACTTTATTCTGTTCTCTTTCATTGCAGAAAATAGGAAAATATCATCTAGCGAGGATCAGAAGTGAACTGAGATATCTTCCTGCTGTCCACATTCACATTCAGACACTTCTCTACTGGCTAGTCTATACATTAATTTTTAATTGTGTTCCTAATTCTACATGCAGTACCTCTGAAGTAAGAGCACACAACATGCTTGATTCCACTGGAGGACAAAACAATTAAAATGTAAATGTAGCTTGTTATTATAGAAGACCTTTATTGAACCTTGCTTTTAAAGTAAATGGCTATATAAATTTACAGTTTTGGAACAACTTAAACCCTTTATTCCGTTCAGGAACATTTTTATTCAGGTGAATATTTAAGCATTGCATTTCACTAAGTGAGTTTTGGATTTAGTGAGAGCTGAGAAAAGTTTTAAATACTGTGTCTGCTTAATTTCTGCACTTACTAATGACTATGAAAGTTGACTTTATTCAGAAACATTCATGAAAAACAGCTTAGTAAAACACTCTTTGCCCAAGCAACATAAAGAATTCTGGAACACTTACTACAATATTTACGGTCATATATGCATAATGGTAATCTGTTAAGACTCTACACTAAGAGTTTAAGACTAACTACATGCTTGCACCAAAGGCTATTAATCAATACCTCATTGTTTGACCTGGAGATGCCAAACACGTTTAACCCTGTGCCTTATCACGCTGTTAACAAAAAGAATTACCATGTTGTAACCAGATATTCCTGCTGTGCTTTCAACCCTCCAGTCAGCTCCCAAGCCTTCCATGAGAACTTCATCAAAGATGTCAACCTCTGACAAGTGAGTACTTAATAAATCTAAAGCTCCAATTAAAAGGTAGTTGGAAAGGTAAAAAGGAAGTCCCACTTCTGCACAGACAGCGAGGCAGTGAGATATTCCTTTTTTTGCACACCAACTGGAAAATATTCTGGTGGCTGCCTGACTGCAGATGGAGCTTTTTCAAAACATAGCCCTGGCACTATGAATCTCCCAAGACCACTAAGAGTTTCAGAGCTTCCAACCCAGTTATGAGTAGAACGTGTGCAGCAGGTCAGAACACTGTAAACCTGAGCTCTGAAAGGCTGAGAGGGCAAGCAAGGGGGCAGACAAGCAGGGCAGAAATGAAACAGGTAGCTCAGAGAGGTCAGGCAATCCCTGATGTTGGGAGGTTTCACAGTTTAGCTAGGAAAAACCATCATTGACCTGATCTGGGTGCTGGTGACAGGGCCACTTCAAGTGGGAAGTTGGGTTAGATGATTTCCAGATGCCCATGCCAAAAAAATTAATTTCTGTTATTCTGTGAGTAGCTGCAAAGGCAGCAGATTTACCTGTATGCAGTTGCTTAATGGAAGTATCACATGATTTAATGGTCTGTTCATGTTCAGGAAGTTAGAAATGCAGCCATAAAAGTTAATATTCTATAAACGTTTAAAAGCAAACCTGAATTCTGATTAAACTCATAGTTAGTTATTTTCACAAGTCACAGCTCCTTTTTTAAAATTAAATATGTATTTCTCAAACTCTACTGAAATGGCTGATTCTCCTAGACAAAATTGTTTTTTACATATCTAGGTGTAAACAACCAAATATCCATTACTTGAATTTTTTTCAGAGAACAGGAAACATATTTTAAAAATTAATCCTAAAGGTTGCTGAAGTATTACAGTTCATTCCATGCACTGCTAGAATAAAAACAAACAAATCAAACAATCTTCTTTAAAACAAAGGGATTATTTGGTTGTGTTCACCTTGTTGTTTTCCAAGTAAGGTGAAATATCTTGTAGTTTTACTAATTAGGAGAAAGTTTTTCAAGTACGTAACTTTCACTCTATTTAAAATGCTTGTTTGGATTTTTAAGAGGATGATCCTGCAGATAAGAGAGACTGCACCAGAAAGACCCCTTCAGCAAATTAGAGGGAAATAATGTATTTCATAACAGCTGTCAGAATACTCTATAGATTTAAAAAAACCCTTGAGGACTCAAGCCTTTGCTAACACCTTGAACTATGTCCAAATGAACAACACAATCCAGGAGTTTAGGCAGAGACCTATGGTAATATTACCTCATCCACTCACATGTTGAACATCTGTACTCTATACTAGTTGAAGCTTTTTAACTCCTCAATTCTGATAAAGGTACACAAATAAAACAGTATAAAGAGATTTGAAGGGCCTTTATACTACTATTTTAACTCCCAAGCCTCCAAGTTCATTAGAAATTGTAACTGTTACTTGTTGGATCAATTTCTCTGTCTTTGAACTGCAAGTTGGAGAACTAATGTTTGTTTGTTTAGTATTCTCCTAGATAGTGTGGAAGCTTTTCGTTATTTTCCAAGATTGCTTTAAAAAATCTATTAATCTATTTTCCAGATCTCCTATGTGACCATCCTATGTGACATTCACATCAATTTCATACACTATGCCAGTGTACTAAAACTTTTGAGAAATACTGCACTACCACTTGACAGCATTTTGTTAAGTGCGAGGCAGTAAGCCCCACACACAATTCCACAGGCTGTCAGTTTAACAGGCTGTGCGCTGCCAATACAAAACCATACCAAAAAAACCCCCAAAAAACCAAAAAAACTTGAGGCACCAAATTAAAGTGCTTAGCAAAAGCATCACAACTCTCACAGGCACAGAGAGTTACCTTGCAGTAATACTTCTGCAAAGCCTGAGGGTAATTTCAGCAACCAGCAAACTCCAGATAAGGTATTAGCAACTTGCACACTTTCCTGACATGTTTTATCCACAGCTCTAACTTGCTACGCCTCTTGGACAAGTTGAGTTAATTACTATCACCTCTATGCTAGCAGCAAACATACCACGCTGTTTTTCATCATGGCTTTAATACTGAAACCCTCGCAGGGCTGTTGCTTGTCGTGCTGCTTGTCCTTCTTCTCCCGCTTCTGGGGCCGCCTGTCACCGGCGGGTTTTGAGGGGCCCGGACGTCCCTCCTCCATTACCATTTCCCCACCGGCGCCCACGACGGACCAGATGAAAATAACGGACTGGAAAAAACAAGCGAACATGAGCGCCCCGTGCCCGGCGAGTTAGGGCAGGCAGCAGGTGCAGCCTCGCTCCCTCCACTCCACATCCAGCGACCCCCTCACACAGCCGTCCTCCGCCTTCCCTGCCCCTCACAGGCCCCCTCTGCCTGCCCCTCGCCCCTGCACCAAGTCCCGTTCTGCATCACCACCCCAGCTCGTCCCCCGCCTCCGCCGTGTCCAGCCCCTCATCACCACCTGATGTCCTTGTCCCCCGGGGAGTCCTCGCCCCTGCCCGCCCGCCCGCCCGCCGTTGCCTCCCCTGCGGCTCCGGCCCTGCGGGTCCCTCTCGGGCTCCGTTGGGCACCTGCCGCCACGCGCGGTCCCCCGGCCACGCCGCCGTCGCCAGGCAACGCGTCAACAACCCGCCGGGGAAGCGGGACGGGAATCACAGATAACCCCGTCGGCACCGCCCGGTCCCGCACAGCTGTACCTACCCCCGGTGCACCGTACACCGGGGCGGCGGACAGCAATTAACGAGAAAGTCATTAGCGGTGCGTGGGGGAAATGTGAGGCGATGACGTGCGAAGAGCCGGTGCGGGTGTGAGCTGTCAAGGGACTACGCTACCCAGAGAGCCCAGCGTGCGCCTCCACCTCCCTCGCTGAGGCGCATGCGCGTTCAGGGCCGGCCCACCCTGCCCACATTCGCGCGACCCCCCCGGGCGGCTGCAGGGGAAGTGCTGGAGCGGCGGGCGCGGCCGGCACGTGCGCGGGCGTGCACGCGTCGCCGCTCTCCTCCCGCTTGGCCGCGGCCGCCGCCATGATCGGTGAGTGAGCGCGGCAGGGAGCGGGGAGAGCCCGGATAAGGATCCGCCCTTTCCTCCCCGCCCCTTCCCTTCCGGCCTCCGCTCTGCTACTCCTGTGGCTGCCGCTGTTGTCGTCTCTACTGCCTTGTGTGGGGCTCTGGGGGCGACGGGGCTGGCTCGGCTCCCTTCGCGTCCCCTCAGTCCCTGCACGTCGCTCCCGGTGCCTCGGCAGAGCGGGGGCGAGCTGGGCCTGCCCTCGGTCTGTGCCCGCTGGTTAAGCCGCGGCGGGCCCGGGCAGGACCCGCGGGTGCCAAAGTGCTCAGAGGGGTCACTGCCCTCCTGTTTTACCCCCGCAGGAGAGGGGTAAAAAGTCTGGCCAGGCCTTGTGGCTGAGGTTATTTTTAAATCGCATTTGTTTCTTAATCAGTATATCGGTTGTAAATGCTTCTCGGCAAGGTTTGTGTGATATGCGAACTTCTTTTGGCCTTGCCAGCGTATATACGTGTTATTAGTCAGGCGTGGTACTGCTGGCGACCTGGAAAAGAAGAAACTTTTGACACGTCATGGTGTTGGGAGTGTGACCCTTTGGTCCTTGAGCTGCTTTCGGTGCCCATCCAGTGCTGGTGCGAAGCGTGACTCGGTTGTTTCAGCACTGGGTTTTCTTCTCTTCCTTAAATGATTAATCCATACCTGGAGAGTTCAAAACTACGGGATCTGTTTTGTAACCTTCCTGTTACACATTTAATCTTGCTTTGTCTTTCTCAGTTTTGAGAATTATTTAAAGTAAAACCTATAAAATGTAGTGGATGCACGAGCATTTTAGCAATTCTTTGCTGTCCTCAGGCCTCCTGTTTCATCATAAGTATTGGTGTCATAGTTGCTGCCTACTCAAGTTGAAAACTGCTTTTTGTTGTGAAAATATTTATTGGTTTTAAGTTGAACATCTCAAAAGTTTCCAGGAATGCTGTGGGTCTTTCAGGCATTCATTTTTTTCCTAGCAGTATATGATTGCAGGTGTATAGCTAATGTTCTTTCACCTTTGCTAAAGCTAAAAAGAAGATTATAAACAGCTGTCCAGTATTTTCGCTCTGTATGCATATTAATTCAAATGATCTCTTCCTAGTTGTGGTATTTTTCTTAGAGGACTTTGTCTTTTGAGCTACTCTTTTCTTATACAGTAGAGAACATTTTAAACTGAAGGCTTGGCTTAAGGAAAGCACAGAGGGTCAGTATTCCAGTGTTTTTATTTTGCAATGTCATTTGCTGATCTGAGGCACTGCTGTACTATATAAAATACATGTGTTTGCAGAACTGCAGCGTGTGTTTGTTTTTGAATGCTTCAGAAAAGTAATTCGAGTGTACCTAAGGGACTGCCCATGTGGTTACGGAGCTGATGCCTCTAGCTTCACACTGAAATCTAAATATTTACTTACTGCTCATGAATATAAATGTTATATGACTGAGGAATGATAATTTTATTTTCACTGTGGCAGAGGGAAACGTTTTTTAATATTGATTATGAAATGTACAGACCAATTAGTTGCAAATTTAAAAACACAGCTTTACATGAGTTGGAACCTGCCCTGGTTTAACCCCAGCTGGCAACTGGGTAGCACACAGCCGCTGGCTCAGCCCCTCCTCCTCTGCCTAGCAGCAGGTGGGGAGGAAAATTGCGGGCAAAATAAGAAGAGTTTAATAATTGAAACAAAGTAATAAAAATACTGACAATGCTAATGATGATGATAATAGTAATGAAGAGGAGAGAGAGGAATAAAACCCAAGAGAAACAAGGGATGCAGAATAAAATTGCTCACTGGCCAATGCCCAGCCCATCCTCCAGACCAACTCTCACCAGTTTATTTACTGGGCATGATCTGTGGTGTGGAATGTCCCTGTGGCCAGTTTGAGTCACTGTCTCCTGGCCACACTCTCCCAGCTTCCTATGCATGTCCTCACTGCCAGAGTGTGGAAAACCGAAAAGTCCTTGATTTGGGCTCAGCGCTATTTAGCAACAACTGAAACATCAGTGTGTTACCAACATTATTCTAATACCAAATTCGAGATGCAGTATTGTACTCACTTCTAAGTCAAATTAACTATCCCAGCCAAAATCATGACACCCTCCCCCACCCCCAAAAACAAAAGAATTATCTTCAAAGTATGTGACGTGGAGACCTAGTCCAATAGCCTGCTTTGAGACTTTCTGAAAACTCTCCTCTAAACATTTGCGAGCTGGGAATGCCCTAACAAAAAATTGGGGGCAGTAGGGCAAGGGTGAGATAATCATCTGCCCATTTTTTTAACCTGAGTATTCAAAAGAATTTTTCTATGAAACACACGGTATATTTTCCAAAATGTTTCACATTTTTATATCTCTAGAAGTGTCTTATGTCCTCATAGGTTAATGTCATAATATACTTGTACACATGATAATTCTTTTAATTGATTTTTTTATTTTCTATCTTTCTTCATTTCTCACAGACCAGGTCATATTGATTTGTGCACATTCAGGTTCCTTGAATAGTAATTTGAATCTGGACTGATCTAGTTAAGTGACATAGCTTGTCATAGCTCTACTTACCAAGGGCCATCATAGATTTGAGAACTTGTTTGAGGTGGGTTTTTAGAGTTTATTGTTTATTTTATTTATTTGCTTATTATTGGATCAGCTGAAAACTGGTGTTGGTGGAATGGAAGTGACAACCTGCAGTTGGATTGGCTGATCTATTTCTTAGTCAGCAGCCCTGGCAATTATGTCACATTCTTTAACATCTGTTCTGGGGGGAAAAAATAAAAAGCAAAACTGATTTTGAAGGAAGATCCTCGGACAGCTTTGTGGAATTTTTCAGAAAATATCTCTCAAAAAGCAAAAATCCCAGGAGAAGGCCCTAAGCTGTTTTAAAAATGTAAAAGATAGGCACTATATAGTTAACAGTGGCAGTTGAGCATTTCTGTGGTGAATGAGAGATGAAGGTGGTGCTAGCGACAGGTTGCAAAGGGCTTTGACAGTGAAATGTGATTCATCCAGCAGTAATCAAGTTAAGGGAGAATGGGAGCCTGGGTGAAAGTTTGAGCTATCTGGATGACCGATCGCTCCTCTGTGTTGCACCCTTTTTCAGCATGTTGGTAATCTACTTTCTACATAAATATTTCTCATTGGTATGAAAATAACCTTGAGGAAGCAAAATAGGAATAAACCCTTTCAGAATTTCCCTGAATATATTTATATACATGGCACTATTATAATAAAGGTACTAATGTAGCAACCAAAGGAAAAATAGTTTAGAAGTTTTCTACTTAGATATTTTGATCCCATGCTGCAATTTTGGGTATTTTTTCTTCTGTTGGCATTTTGGTGTTCTAATGCTATGGATAGTTGGACTATAATAACTATAGTATATATATATATATAACTGGAGTTATAGCTCAAGTTGTAGTTCATGAGCATATGGAACAGTCTGGCTGATAGTTAGTTTGATTAAACAAAACCTAAACCTTGGAATATCAAAGGCTACTTGCATTTCAAATACATGACCTCTTTTGCTCAGTTTGTTTCGAGCCTTTTTCCCTTCTCCTAGGGTCACTGTATTGGACTGCATGAACAGAATTGCATCATGACACAGTTTGTGTTTTACTGGATTATATTTTAATGATTATTTTCCTACAAAATGCTTTGTTATTGTTAGTAAGTTAGTAAACAACTTGCTGACATAGTAATAATGATGTTATATATATATATATATATATATAACATAGTTATAAAGTTAGTATCATTTGAAGTAGGAAATCTTCAAAAGACAACTGAATTTTGCTAGATATACATAAGTATTCTGGATTTTGTTGTTTCCGTGAAGGGAGATGAGAAGAATTTTTTCTTGGGTTTCTTTTTGGAAGACAATTAATAAGGGGGAGGAAAAGTGGGGTGTGTCTTCTTGCTTCTTTGGTATTTTTGGTTAATTTTTTTTTTTAAATGATGGGAAAATAACAGTATTATAATATCAAGACACTGGAGACTAACTAAGCAGGGGCTAAGGATATTCTGATGCAATGTTTTGAATTTTTCAGATAGGGCTCTACAGAAAATTGATCTGGCAGTTTCTTTAAATTATTGCCCATGCTTACTTGCATGTAATGTGTAAATGTAGTATCCAATGCACAATGCTTTTGTCCAGCCTATTTGTGCGATGAGAATGAAGTTAAGAGTTTCAAATTACACTCATTTTGAGAAACAACTAGGAAAAGGCCTTTGCTAACAAAATATGGAAATTGAGAAAAAAAATTTGGAAAGTGTAACAGCAAATGCTACTGATTAAGAGTCGTTGCCAATGTAAAGAATGTCTTTTGTAAATGTGTTTAAAGCTAAGGATATTATTTTATTCTGTTGCTGTAACACTGCCTCAAGAGGTAATTTTCTTATTTGGAAACACATGTATCCCCGTTTACTGAAGTAAGTTAGTTGTGCTACCACACCCTGTATCATGGAATTCTCAGATATATAAATGGTCAGGCCACAGGAGCAAACAATACCCAGAATGGTGCAGGTTTTCCAAGTTGCTTTATGTAGGAGAAGCCCAAGGGAGAATAAAATCATTACTGGGAAGGTTGTTACTTTGCCAGACAGGTTTATGTAAAATAAATAAATTAAGTATTTTCCATCAATTTTTGTTGTTGCTATGTACTGTATATAAGTATTGTTGGACTGCAAATCAACTTCTAACACAAAATGCAACCAGTGATATATGAAGTTTACCATTAAAGGAAGAAAAAAATAAGTAAGAAAGGGGCAGCAATATAGCCAGAATTCACAGAAAGCCACTACAATCTGTCTCCACTTTGGAGATAGTTTGTTGGCAAGCTTTACTTATATAATTGTCAGTTGTTTCACAACCCAATTTCTTCTTTCTGAACTACACTGTGGGTGGGGCATCTTGCAAATGTTTGTGCTTTATAAGGACTTCTAATCATTAAGTAACTAATTTTTAATATGGTCTTTAAAATCTATAATATTCTTAAAAGTTTTCAGTTTCCAAATGTAGTTCAGGCCCCTCCCAGTTCTTCTGTATTTTGATCAGTGCTAAAGGAGTGGAACAATGGGTGACCTTACAAAATAAGGAAAAAAATCCATTAGCTTTATCTGATGTAGAAAAATGCATCAGTTTTCTTTTGTCTGTTTTATTCTTGAGGTTGGACAAGGTAGAGAAAGAATTATTGTGCACTTTTTGAAGCAGACTGAAACCTGCCTGATTGTACTAAACTGGCTTTTAAGCAGTAGCTCTTTTGTTGCATCTCTTTTCTTAATCATCGTGTTCATGTGTACATTAGTATTGTTAAAGCTTGACCCAGGAGAAATTGTAGCATCGAAGTTGTTTTTTAAGGCATATGAAAATAACTGAAATATTTGCCATGATATTACAAATTCTCTTAAGATGACAAGAGACAAAGACTCATTTAAGTTCTCCAGCTATCATTCAAATATTAAATTTGATGATAGCGATCTTAAGGGTAGAAATAAATGAAGAATTAATCATGAAACTGCCTTTTATTTCATGCCCTTGAGCAATAATGTACAGTGGTAGCTGGTATTTGTGCTGGTAAATATGCGTATTTTCTTGAACAAGGCAGTTTTATTAATGATTTCTCATTAATTCAGACCAAAGATTGCATAAATAACTTGTCACAATTATGATGCATTAAATACACATAGTAGCTTTATGTGGTGTCTTTTTTACAGTGGCTACATGCCTATAATGGATAAGCCATAAAATCATCAGCAATTTCTTCTCCATATATCACAATGCCTTCCAAAACAGTGGCATCATAAATTATGTGCTTCAAAGAAATTAACTCTGCTAACTCTTTTCCTGTTTTTTTTATTTCTAAGTAGTTTGGGGTTTTTTAATGTCAGAAGCTTGCTCTTGTACTTCAAAACTGTTTGAGGCTGTTTGCAGAATATAACCCCTCTTTTCATGCTAGCAATTTCAATGATGGAAATTTTAAAACTCTGATTCTAAAACTATTCAAAAGCTTTCATGACCTCTGATGATCTCTGAATTTATAATATTATATATCAGTATTTTCTTCTCCATTTACCTTTGAAAGAGGGAAAACAAGGACAATGATATACACAGATCTAAAAAGTATGATGGGTCATTGCCCATTAAACACGTCCAAAATAAATTGTCTGGATCCTGCAGTTTTTACCGTACCTCTTGACTGTATTCCTGTTCTGATTGTTGAGGAAGACTTGATTTTCTATCCTTGGCTGGTTTGAGCTAAGTTGAAATTATGAAAAGGAAGGTGGTTACTAAATGAACATTTTCAACAAGTGCCTTGCTATTAATGTCTTCCCTTTTTAACCCTGATTTTGGAAATCTGACCTATGGGATTGTGTGTTTATTTTAGGAATATGTCAAAAGTTCTTTCTTTATACATTATTTGTCCCTATAGTATAGATCTGCTGGTGAGAAAAAAAAGAAAAATATTGTGTGTGCTTTGTTTTATTCCATGGATTTTATTCTTCTTTTAACATTCCCTTATGATTTGGAGACACAGTTTGTTTTTACCTCAAAGCTCTAAGCCTAGATCTTTTGGCCAAGAAAAGAAAAAAGAAAGGCATTAAGAAGTTGATTTATTGTTTAAGAATTTTTGAAGCTGATAAAGATGAATGAAGATCCTCATTGAGAAAAGAGCTTGTCATTACATGGCAGTTTAAAGGACAGCAAGATTAAAGTGTTTTAATGTGTAGAAAATAAAAGTAGAACTTTTTAGAGAGCAGTTGCTATCAAAAGCTCTTGGTTGTGCTGTTTTTTGTGAAAGTGGTATGAACAATGTATTTGTTGCCACAAGAGTTGGACATCCTCCTTTGCTTTAGTTTATCTGCTGAGAGTGGGGTTTTGTGTATTGTGTAAAAGTAGGCATGTGCACTAAGCTTGCTGTTGATGACATAGAAGGGCACTGAAGCAAATTCATTTGCAATTGTAAATTGTTTGTGATATGTAAAAACCAAACAAACAAAAAGCAAAGTTGTCTTTCCAGTAACAAAAATGTTCCTGCTTTGTTCACCATTGTTGTGATGATCAGTGTGAGTAATGTTTTGTTAAAAGTATAACTTTTCTATATTGTGATGTAGTTTCCATGCTTCCTTTTATTTGTTTGGTGGGTTTTTTGTTGTTGTTTTTGTTGTTTGTTTTGGTTTTTTTCAGTGTTGTCTTGTCTGTGCTGCTGTTTTCTATATCTTTTGTTTAGTATTTCTAAATGTCTTGCTCAGTGGTGAATTTCTACTCTTAGTTCACTGATTCCTTTTTTTTAAAAAATTAAATTTAACCAATAAAACTGTCTTGTGTCAGATCTAATCCTTGAGATTTAATAACTTTCAGTGTATAGAGCTAAGGATATTTAGCTAAATTCACAAGAATAAGAATCACAAAAAACTGAGATGAATGGGCTTTTTTAGGCCCATTGTGTAAGCTATTTCTCTAAGACATCCTTTCCATCTGAAGAGACATTTAGGCCCTCAAAGTTCCAGGAATAGTGTTCAGCTGCTTTTTGTCGTAATAATTTTACATGTGTATTTTCATTTTTTTTCTATGTGCCAATCCAGTAGTGTTTTGGTAGTGTGCTTTGATATCATGGAAAAATTATTTTCCATTTTCTTCATTGGTATTAAACTAAAGGACCGTTCATGATGGAAATAAAAGTGGTTCATATTGGACATCATATTGCATCTCTGGCATATGGTTCTCCTTTCAATTTTAATTTTTTTTGATGAGCTGAAATATTTTTGGTGCATTTATGTTTACATTCTTTCCCTTTTCTGATACAGTGTCCTCTGTGGAATACTCTCAGTGGAAACATATGTTCAGAACTTCAAAGTAATTACACTATTACTAAAAGCTTCATAATTAGATTACTGAAACTAAATGTTGAAAAAATTTGATTTTCTTTTATCCAGTCATATCAATTTCATTCCAATCTGCTTTCTGGCTGATTGAAGTAACATGGTAGGACAAAGTCAAAGCCTGAGTGGAATTTCTTCAGTCTGGCATAGACCAGTTCCTGAAGAAGAAAAGGGAGCTTAGAGCAGTGCTTAGTCTGAGAGGAAGATTAAAAAAAAATAAAACATATACTACCATTTTAGTGGTAGGTACCATTACTTGGCAAACTGGATTGGGATAATTCAACCATGAGCTTCTCTCTCTATATGACTGACCCTATTTCTCAGCAGTAATGGGTCCCATTTGTGTCTAAGCTACTTTGTTTACAAAATATTGCCCTAATTGCCTGTTATCTTTCTTTAAGAGTGAATTTGTTGCTGTGATGAAGTGGGTGTAGCTTGTATTGAAAAAAGCTGTTTACTGCCGCAAAAAGTTCAGGGCTACAGTCTAAGATATTGATGCAACAACAACACAAAGCACAAAAAAAACCACAACCCAACAACAAAAAACCTAGTTCTTTCATTTTGCTCTAGCACAGATTGGGTACAGTACTTCAAAAATAATTAGTTAGATGTACAAGAAGTCTGTAACTGTAGAACTATACCTCATCTACCTTTTTTTTTTTTTTTGGTTTTTTTTGTAGCTCATCTGGAAAATATGGTGTCTTTTAAGAACAGGAGATGTTATCTTAATGATCCTGAACAAAAACACTGAGTCTGTTAGGTCTCACAAGGCCCTGCTGTGTTGGTCTATTGACTTGCTTCATATTTTTTCTTCAAGCTGTATGAAGCTATAGGCTAACCTTTAAGTTGATTCTTTTTTACTTAATTTTAGAACATTTTATTCACACTACCTCTGCTACTGTTTGAGGTTTGGCTTAAGCCTGGTGTGTGCTTTATGAAAGCAGTTGGTGTTCTGAGGCACCTAAATTCAAAACTTGGTTAATGATTAATGTTTTGAATTTTCAAATTTTTGTGGTTTGTTTTCATAGTCTACTTTTCATTCTACCTGCCCTTATTATACACAATAAA
The DNA here is from genome assembly GCF_028018845.1 of Melospiza georgiana. NCBI lineage: Eukaryota > Metazoa > Chordata > Aves > Passeriformes > Passerellidae > Melospiza > Melospiza georgiana. Next base: position 50,762,752 of record NC_080432.1, on the reverse strand, counting down.
ATAGCAGATGAAGCTGAAAAGTACAGCTTTCTTTTACAGTACTTCTAACAATTTCCATTAAAATTATCTTGTTGGAAGCAAATATCCCATCTGGTTTAGTTTTTAACACAGCAAAACTCCATAGTGAGCTGTGTGCTGGAGCCTGGCTGAATTCCATACTCTGAGACTCTTGGCCCTAAAGCAAGATGAGCACAATCTGTTTCCCTTATTTCTAATAAAGGAAAAGGAGAGTTTTTTCATTTGCTTCTTTGTTGCATTATGTTTACATTTTATGCCTCCCTTTCTTAGAATAGCTGCTTTCCTGCTGTTATCCCTTTTTTTTTTCTCAGTACAGGTAAAATGAAAACACATTACAGCCTTATAAAAGTGGAGTGCTGCTCTGAAATAACATTAAAACTCAAAATTTTCAAGTATGGCATGGTGCTTTGGCCACATCCATCTCATAAAACACCTGAAGCTCAGGAGAAGTGCTTCTGGAGCTTTTTCTGTTGTCTTGTTCCTCAAATAAATACAAGACTTAAATAACATATACTAAAATCAATCAGTCACACAGTTGATCCCAGCACTGCTCCTAAAGTTTTCCTGTGCTGTCCAAATTCAGCTTCCTCAGCCCATAACTTTTATGTGCCCATTTGTACCTGAGAATTATTGAGTCATATATAGTAAACACCAGCTGATTTTACTATGGGTGTGTGCAACTCTGCTTAGGAATTATGAAGTTCACCTCTGAATTAGGCTCAGGATTAAATTTGCTGGTTTTTGTTATAGATATGGCAACAAAAATAATTCCACATTTAAAAATAAGCTTCAGATACTTTAAAATTGTACTTAAAACTATACAGTTATTGTAATATTGCATCAAATAAGTTAACATTTGCTGTATTAACATGCTGTGTCTTTTGCAGAGATTTTGAATTCTTGGGTAATATCCCGATGGAAAGTCATGTAACTTGCATGAAAGTGAGCATGCTGTTTTGGGATACTGGCTTCTTAAAATTGTGTCATGAATACATCTGCAATGGTTTTTTTTTTTATTCTCAGTTGTGTAGAGTTTTACATTAAAAATGCCAAGTAATACTCAAATACTACAAATAATTCTTGTTTGTTGTATAAATTGTATTTGGTGACAGATTTAAAATGTTTCTCATGTTGTACTTCATTTCTGAAAGCCTGGCATTTCCCTACTTTCTTCTGTCAGTGACAACAGTTGCAACATATGCTGTCCATTCCTGATTTTTCAATAATAAGAACTCAGTAGTTCTTTTTAATGTAAATAAAATCGAAAAAATTATGCATTCTCAATGGGTAATAGTAGAACTATTGCTGTAATTCTGGTAAGAACCTAAGCTGTCCTTGTGTAACACTGTGTGCAATGAGTATTTAGTGTCAATTCCTGATTCATTTCACATGTGTTATTTTAGAACTGTTCATATAATCAGTTTCCTGAACTAGGAAAGCAGAGAGTGGGTTATGAACCAATTTAGGATAAAATTGCAACACATAAAAAAATGCGATAGTTGATTTCATGTGAATAAAGCTTTTGAAATTTAGTTCAGTTCTATACATGAATTAAAAGAGGCAGCGCTTTGAGGAGAAGGGGCTGTGCACAGGGAGACTTTTAATTTACTTTGCCAATTGTGCAAAGGGGGCATTAGGATAAAAAAGTCAAAATGTGTGGTTTCTTGTTCATTTAATCTACATGAGACTGTTGTGCATATCTACTTGCTGTGTGTTGTGGCTAAAGAATCAGACTGTTAACAGTGATGTTGTAGTCAAGTAATAAAATACTGATTTCTTAGAAGGAAAGTTTGGATCACTTCTATTGGTTTCCAGCTGGATTTAAAAAACAACTGTCTTAGAAGAAACATGTGACTTTTTGACAAGGCTTCTCAACTGTTTCCTCCATAAGACAGTAATAAAATTCTGTTTATCCTTGGTGTTTATGTCAGAAAACACAACCTTCCTGGGCTACTACGTTACTGAGTAGGGAGGGAGAGACAGAGATAGAGAGAGAAACCAGGAAATAGTTACTGTGTAGGTGATACAGAATCAGTGCCCAAAAGCCTGACCTTCTTTTATTTTCCCCAACATTATCACGACTAATTCATCTAAAGTTTGTCTTAAACAGTTATGGAGATAATGTATCTATGGAATGATGATACAGCCACAAAGACAGCCTCCTTCCTTCTATTTTGAAAGTACAGCAGTGAACCACTTAGGCCAAGGCACCTCTGAGGCTTTGCCTTTTCAGGCTTTTTATCTGTGTTGGAAACTGACTGCAAATTACAACAAGCCGCTCATTAATACCTTAGTCTCAATACCAAAATGTGGGTGGGGGGGCAGGGACAAGGCAGTTAAAACACTATATTCTCTCATTGCTTTAAAAACTTAAAGATGGATTTTGAATTTTCATGCAACTAGCATTTTTGTGCATAGGGCATTATTTTACTCAGAGAGCAGACTAAGCTTTTAAAGTGGACTTCCTTTCTTTCTACACCAGAATTAAGTTTGTAAGCATAAAGCTGTTTTTCCATGGTGGTTTACTGATGCATCAAAGCTAGTTTTGTTCCACTGAGTAAATTACAAAATAAGTGTGTAGTCCCTATCCTAATGTGTTTATATTTACGGCCACTTGTTCCTGAATCTGTCTATCTAGTTAGCCATGTGCATTGAAATCCAGATGTTACTAATACATGACATAATTCTGTAAGAACCATCTATTATGTGACCATGAAGAATGAAGTCTTGTGGTCTTTACGTATCATAATTGGTGTAAGTAACTGCTTTATTAGTAGGTATTTTTTACTATAGTGAAAAGCCTTCCAATTCCAAATCATAATATTTTTGCATCATAGATATGTTTAATGGGATATACTTAGTTTAATCCTTAATTGAAGTAAAATATTCTTGTTAAAATGGTCTATTTCAGAGTAATGAAAGCATAAATAGCTCTTATGCCATATAGCTAAATGAATGGAAATGTGACACTTCAAATCTGCAGATAAACCAAATTTAATTAGATAGACAAAATTTTCTTGGTTTTACTTATCTATTAAATGAACATTGACTTTTAGGAAGTAATGTCGAATTCCAGATTTAGCCTGAAAATTGTAAGGGTTTAAATTCTTTAGGGCTTTTAGAGTCTCTGGGTTCCTGGTAGGTGGCTTCTCATTTTGATGGTAGAACTGTTTATCTGACTTTCCCTGTTATGTTATTTCAATAGGAATGATGCCCTAGGAGTGATGCCCCTGCAGTGAACTAAGGAATTTGCCATGAATTATTAATAAAAAGCTGAGTTGAATGTGATTTTATAGCCCCTTAAGGAGCTAGAGTAATGTACTCTATAAAACCATTCAGTTCACCTGATCTTGACACCAAAGCATCAAAAACATATTCCTACCTGTTCACACTAAAGGGGGGAAAAGGTGACTTGGGAATGTATTGTTTTATGCATCACTGTTTAGCCCTCAATAATTTTTAAAAACCACTAATGTCTTAACTCCAACTGAAAACAGTAAGTGCATGAAGAATTGTAGAATTGGTGAAATGCACAAAATTTGTTGCCATTGTAAAGACCTTATAATGAATTTTTATCTCTAGAATATTACTTTTGAAATGACTGTTTGATAAAATGAGCTTTTTCGTACCTTTATTATTATTTGGCAATATTTCCATATTTTTCAATTTCTTTTTAATGATTTGTCACTGAGCTGTTTAACTTAAAAGCATAATGATCTTTAATATCCAACTTTAATTTGACTGGTCACTAAAAAGTATAATTCAAGAGTTTGTGTGTTCAGCACTATCTCCCTCTTAGTGCCTGCTGCCTCACCTGCAGTAGAGTTGGTACTGGGCAGTAACCATCTTAGCAGTGCAAGTTTGTACAAAATCTGTTTTGTTTTCTCATAAGATGCTGAATGTTTCACGTTGTGTGCATTAGTTAATGTCATTTATAATGGCTCTTGACTGTAAGCCATTGTTCTTACATAAAGAACAATGTAAGTTCTTTATGTAAGTATGCAAGTATGTAAGTTCTTTATGTAAGTATGTAAGAACAATGTTGTGAATCAAATTTGGATTTTACTGCAGAAAAAACACTTCTTAAGCTACTTAAATTTTGATAATGTGTAGTTTATACATATATTTGAAACAGGTATATTTCTTACAGAGTGAGCAGTCATTTTATAATATATTTAGTTTTGCTGGGATTTCTATTCTGTCTGTTTTTACAGTATATTACAGCTTCTGGGTTTCAAAAGCTACATACAATTTTTTTACATTACTCCTACATTTACAAATGTGCTGAAACTTCTAACACATAAATCAACAATACTTCAAACAGAAAAAACTCTCATTTAAGAAAAATGTTGCCCTGTGTTAGTGTTAAGGGAAACCTTAGTATTTCCCTTTTGGGCACTTTTTAGGACTTTCTTTTCATTGTACTAAAATTTTCTTTCAATAAAGATACATGAACTTTCAGGTACGTGAACTAGTTCTATACAACTCCACTTTTGTATTCTTAACATGTACATTTGCTTTTTTCACAAATTGCTGTTTGGTTTAGTCTGAGTTTTTTCTGAGGTTGTGTATATTTCCCAGTGACAGCAGAAAACTGTGTTACTTAAGCTTCAACTGTTTAGATTCTTTTGAAGTTCAGAGTCTAATATTTCAGTTAGAACATCAAAAATTGGTTTGTAGGTAATATGTTACACTGAAATGCAGTAGTTGTAAAGCTGGCACATATTCATCTCTGTTGCCCAGATTCTGAGTAGGCAGGGAGCTTCTGGCCAAAAACAAGTTCAGAGATGGGCTGGAATAGCTCAAGACCCCCACCTCTGTTAAGGGACTAATCCTACAAGTGTTTGTCTGCAGTGATGGCAGGAGAGATGGAATTGTCCAGCTGGAGAATCCTTTGGATTGTGAATTTTGTTTCCTTCTTATTTTAAGACTAGGTGTTTATTTTGTCATGGCTCTTTACATTATATGATTTCCTTTGGCTTCAGGATGGCAGATTTCTTTTGTGTCATGTGTTTCATAGTCAATAAATTTGAGAAGCACTGCAAAATTAGGTATGTTTGTTTCTTTATGCCAAAACACTGAAGAATAACTTATGACTATAAAATTGTATTCTTTCAAATCCAGCTAACATGATGTACCTGCATGCTTTTCTTGAGTAGTTGTATTGATTTCAGTGAGGGGAAATGCTGCAATTATACAAATATAAACAGCTTTTAGATTTTCAAATATGTGAAAAATGCTGAAACATCTTAGTTGCTGTAACATTTGGTGTAAGAGTGTATTAAAGCAAAGAGCACATTAAAACTGGGCATTGTTTTTATAGGTTAATGTTGTTTTAATTGAATAAATTTGTAAGATAGTGTTTACAGGCAAATATTAATTTCACTTTCTTTTTAAGAAAAAGACATTGTTCATATCAAATCATAGGTTTCTGCTAAAAAAAGTGTTTCTAAAACATATGTTGTTGCAAGGTAAGAATATAATTACGTGTGCTTTGGACAGTCATGTTCACAATCTGGAAAATGAATTAGATTGTACCTTTGTCTTGTTGCTGAAACAAATCTGCTATAGTTTCAGAGTAATGTCTGAGAGAAATCAAGACAGTGAGGTCAAAGAAATTCGTGTACTTCAACAAATAAAATCAGTCTGGTTACCCTTCATAATATATTGGTTAAATGTACCCTGCTTATTTGAAACATAATCTATTAATTTGGAATTGATTGGAGCATCTTCACATACTGATGAGGGTAAATCTAGAAAACTAAATTGAATGTGCAGTGCAAAATATGTAAGTGAATATAAGCTGCAGAACACGTTGCAACCAAAGATGCTTTTTCTTAAGCGTGGTGCATGTAGGTAAACATCTTTAGTTAAATTTCCGTATTTAAGTTGTAGGAATAGTAAGAGTGTAAGTGTAAATTAGTTCATTACTAACCTCTTTGATGAAGTCTGGACCACTTAAACAGTTACCTGCTTTAGAATGGGTAAGTATGTATGATGGCAAATAAGGGAAGAAAAAGCTATTTTTAGAAACATGGACATATTAATTTTTTGTTTATTCTACTACAATTCCAGGATAGACTTAGTATAAATTTTAGTTTGTTTCTGCAGAGCTTGTCTCATTCAGTTTCCATTCAATGTGGCACTGTAATTTCTCCTTGTTTTCTCAGACTGTGCCTACCTTGTTGCATCCTGTTGAAATCTGATTTGAAATTGGTGTATATGATCTTGTCTTTGATGATAAACACCATGGTACTGGAAGGTCTCCTAATCATTCCATCCCTCCTTGAAACTGGCTTTATTTGCTTTTAATATTTTGTTATTGGAATATTTCTTTCTGTATACTTAAAGCCCAGTAAAGAGAAAAGGAATTGAATCAAGGTCATTCAATAGGAAACAGCAGGCAATCTAAATAATGAACTGTCCTACACAGCTTGATTACAATACGCAGTCTGCTTATACTCAGCCATAAGCCACAAAACCACATCTGTCCTGTAAGCATCATTTGAGTGTCATGCAAAGAAAGACATAAGTAGCTGGATTTAATACATTTTTTTTTTTAAACTTGAGAAATAAAAAAAAAATTACACCTACTCTGAGAATGCTAGCTGTGAACTCTTGTTTTGTTACTGGAATGGTTATGGAGCTGTGTGTCAAACTTCATGAGAAAAGTAGTTTTAAACTATCAGAAGTGTATAATGAAGTCTGAAGTGGTGGTCAGAAGAATATACACCAACAGTGTCAAAACTACAAGCAGAAAATTTTGGTTTATCTGTATGCATTGCACCTTGCTGAGGGGACCTCAGTTGGAGAGTCTTGAGTTTGGAGTATTAACCTTCAAACTAATGTTTCCCCAAACTTAAAAGTTATGCTGGTTAACATACTCCAGGATTATAAAAAGCTATGGCTTTTAGAATGTGTTGCATTTTTAAAAATCTCATTGAGTGCTCAAATTTGTGATAAAATGCTGCTTTTTCTCGATAATTTAATTTATTTATTTTTAAATTTTATTTATTTTCAGGCTTCCCAATTATGTGATTTGCTCTCATTTAGAAGCAAATTCATAAACCAAGATTTTAAGAAAAGGGATGGGAAAGCCTGGAAGTAAGCATGCTGTCCTATCCAGTCAATTTCACTTTTTAATGAAAGTGCCAAGTAACGTCTTCTAAAAATTTTTGTGTTTAGATTGCAAATATTTATTTGGTGTAAACTGATAAGCAGTCAAAACTAGTTATGTAAGAGATGTGATCTACTTAACAATTTCTATTTATATCCTAAAGAAAAATGGCCACATTAGCAGTAACCTTATGGGTAGTATTGGCAAAGTAGTGATTAAAATGATTCACTTTCTTAATTCTTTGTTTGGGTAGCTCTTAGTAGCTGAAGCAAATTGTAGAGATTTCTTTAGAAGGGGAGATCTTAACTGATTGCAAACTTAGTAAATATTCTTGTTAACTCTAGTTCCTTATGAACAGAAGGATGTAAATGTTAGGCCAGGGCTCACCTGCATTGTGATGACAGAAATTCCTGCCTGAATACAAGTGAAACGAGAACACTTTATGTCAGCAAAGATCCTGAGTTAACCTTTTTCCCAAGCATTTCAGAGAGAGAATGATAGTTAATTATTAGAAATACACACACATTCACACACGTGTGTGAGTGTATCTATCTATATATCACAAAACATGCAGAGTTGGATGAGATGATCAAGTCCAGCTCCCAGCCCTCCACAGCACCATCCCTAAAGAGTCACACCATTTGCCCAAGAGCATTGTCCAAACACTTCTTGAACTGTTAGGCTGGTGCTGTGACCACTTCCCAGGGGAGCCTGATCCAGTGCCCAACCACCCTCTGGATGAAGAACCTTTCCCTAATATCCAATGTAAACCTCCCCTGACCCAACTTCAGGCCATTCCCCCAGGTCCTGTCACTGGGCACCACGGAGCAGAGATCAGTGCCTGCCCCTTCTCTTCCACTCATGAGGAAGTTGTAGCTGCAATGAGGTCTCCCTTCAGTCTTCTCTTCTTCAGTCTGAACAGACCAAGTGACCTTGGCTGCTCCTCAAGGCTCTTCATCATCCTTGTTGCTGTGCTCTGGACACTCTCTTAGAGTTCCATGTTGTTTTTACATTGTGGCACCCAAAACTGCCCCCAGCACTGGAGGTGAGGCTGCCCCAGTGCAGAGCAGAGCAGCACAATCCCCTCCCTTGCCCTGCTGGTGATGCTGTCCCTGATGCCCCCAGGACAGGGCTGGCCCTCTTGGGTGCCAGGGCACTGCTGGCTCAGGTTCAGCTTGCCATCAACCAGGACCCCCAGGTCCCTTTCTGTGGCATTGCTCTTCAGCATCTCATTTCCCAGCCTGTCTGTACATCAAGGGTTGTCCCATTCCAGGTGCAGAATCCAACACTTTCCCTTGTTCATACAAGGGAATTGTTGGTGATTGCCCAGACCCCTGATTTGTTGAGGTCTCTTGGCATGCCTGTCTTCAAGGGACTTAACAGTTTCTCTCACTTTTGTATCCTCTGTGAACTTGCTCTGTATCCCTTCCAGTCCTGTGTCCAAGTCATTTATGAAGATGTTGAAGAGCACAAGGCCGAGAATGGAGCCCTGTGGAACCCCCCTAGTGACAGGTCTCCAGTCTGATGTCACCCCATTCACTGTAACCCTTTGTGCCTGGCCTGTGATCCAGCTGCTCACCCATCCCATGATGTGTCTATCCAGCTGTGTGCTGGACATTTTGTCCAGAAAGATCCTGTGAGAGACAATATCAAAAGCTTTACTGAGATAAGAAAGATTACATTGACTGGGTTCCCTTGATCAGCTGAGTGTGATGATAAAAGGAAATCAGGTTTGATAAGCAGGACCTTCCTCTCATGAAGCTGTGCTGGCTGTGACCAATGACTGCATTGTCCTCCGGATGTTTTTCAATACCTTCAGTTTCTCTAACTTCACCAGGCACTGAAGTGAGACTGACAGACCTGTAGTTAACAGTTTATAACACATGATGGATAGTGTATTGCTTTCACCATGAAATTAGCAAAATTTTTAGACATCTCTCTAGTTTTTAACTCAATGTTGGTTTGTACATGTTTACTTAAACTTTTTTTCATAAAATCAACAGAATATCTAATTTCATTTAGCAGTATCAGTAGTTGGTGTATTAGGGTGACTGAGCATTCATGTTAGTAGATTTGGTCTGCAAGTCAATTTGCAGTTTCACAATATAGGCAACTTCTTCAAATGGGTAGGCAAAACAAAAAAACAGCTAAATCATCTCTTCCAGCACCTTTCTCATGCCAGTACTCTCACTTGTATCATTCAGTGCTAAGCTGATTCAAGTGTTCATATTTTCCCTTTTGTTCTAGTTGTGCTGAGTTTTAGCTCCTTGAACTGGGCCAGTGCCTCACTTCTCACATAGTGAAGGATTTCTCCCTAAGACCTGATCTAACTCTTCCCTTTTTCAGGTTAAAGCTATCCCCCCTTGTCCTGTCACTACACTCCCTTGTAAAAGTGACCCTCCATCTCCCTTGTAGGCCCCCCTTAGGTAATGGAAGGTGCTGTAAAGTCTCTCTGGAGCCTTCTGTTTTCCAGTCTGAGCATTCCCAACTCTCTCAGCCTGTCCTCCTGGGAGAGGTGCTTCCCAGCCTCTTAATCATCTTCATGGCTCTCTTTTGGACTTGCTCTGGCAGGTCACATTCTTCCAATGTTGGAAAATCCAGAAACTAGATGCAGTACTCCAGGAGGGATCTTGTCAGAGTGGAGTAGATGGGGAGAATCACCTCTGAGGCAAGCTAGGAGTTGTTCTTTCAAACACAATAGAATCCTGTATCACTTGTAAGAGTTTTTCTGGGAGATCCTTCAAAGCCACAGAATTTCTGAAATTATTTAAGCCTGTTTCAGAAATTTCTATTTTGTGTTCCCAGTACTAGGTGTAGTTAACACTGGATTTGCAGATGCCTGCAGAGAATTGCAAATGAAAAATGAGTAAATAGTAAATTAAATTAAATGCTCTTCTTGGGAGATACAAATGGAACAGTGGAGAAGCACTCCTGATTTTTGCTGTTGCTTAATTGACTCATATGCTGTTTAGCTCTTGTAAAATTAAAGATAAAAATATCTTTTTAACCTGTAAGGTTTTTCTTTTAAGGGGCTAGTAAGAGTCTGCATAGGATTGAATGAGTATCCAGCCATGCAGCAGTCTGACTTCAGATACTCATGTGGTTATTAAATATTAATTTAAAAGTTCTACAGTTTTTAATGAAATATTGAATATTAATCAGCTGTTGAGGCAGTCTTTGCTCTACCCTAAATTTGGTTCATACAGTAGTAGACTTTCCATTCATTGTGGCTGTGGCTTATAGTAGAAGGAATTAATTAAATCTTTGTAGCCTTTTTCCCTTTTTATTCCATTTATAACTCAATATAAAATTCAGTTTATTTTGTTGCTTTTCTTTGACATTAGTGGCTAGTAGGTTTTCTTCATTTTGCATCTGATTTCTAAAATAATTAATACATTAATCTTCTAATGTTTTACCAGAGTTTCTTGTAACTTTGTTCAGAATGCCTTTGATTAGACAAGTGTTTATGTCTTGTATAAATAAACAGTCTTACTATCTTCTCATTTCTTCTCACATGGTCATGTAAAATCCACGCAGATTTTTACTTCTCTTAAGATATTAACCTAAAATATTTTGGAATTTTCCACTTCCTTTACTAATTTTCCCCTATAGAAAGAAATTATAATTCTGCCCTGGCTTTGTAATGAGAGTTGTTAAGAGACCCATTAAATACACCTATTTGCATTGCGCTTTTAAGTTTTGGCATTTTATCATTTTATAGTGGGAAATTACTTCATGGAGTTACTGTCCATGTTGAAAACTGGAATAGAAGGTCAATATTTTTCTCTTAAGCTCCACTTCTTTCTTTGCATTCAGCCCATGCTCTGTCTTTGTGCTCATTGATATAAACAGCCACAAAAGAAAAGGTGGACTGCTTTAAATCAGGATGTGATGCCTGTATGAGCTAGTGATGCATCCTGAACTTATTATATACAAACCCACAACAATCAGTATGTCTAAGAAGCAACAGAATAGATAGTGATGGAGAGAATTTCTATGTCCTATAGGCTTTACACAAATGCAGCGACAAAGACAATTTAATATGCAAAAAATACATATTTAAATAATGTTCATTGGAAAGACACGAGTCCATTGTACATGCATACACAGGGTCACTAGAAGTTAAGTGAGCACATCTTCATATCATGTGTTTGAAATTTTGTAAGTCCCTGTGATGATGATATACCTCATGCTGTGAGAAGTTAAAAGAAACTGTCTTATAATGAGATGGGAATTGATTCCTTATTATTGGTTACAAATTATGATGATTTTGAAAACTCTGTCAATATTCTGGATCACTTTGAATATTCTGACATATGTTCAGTAGCATTGTAAGGAATGTGAATTTGAAAACCTCCAATTATTAAGAAATTAATTTAGGAATGATGCAAATGTTTCAACTTTTTCCTCTAGGCTTTCCCTTTTATTGCATGAGAAAATGTCATTCTAATATTTCTTTTTCAGTTTGCAGTTTCTTTTATTTTTTCTTTTCTTTTTCCCTTTTTATAAAATTAATGTAGTTGAAACCGAAGTAAGATAGGTGCCAAACCTTTTTCTTAGTTCCAGTTCAGCAGCCTGGGTGGTCAGAGTACAGGAACTTGACCCCTTTTTGTTGCTGTCTTGTGTGTTTCTCCCTTGTGAAAGCCAATACAATCTGCAAAGCCAGCATAGATAAAGAGCCCTGGAGGGTTGGGGTATAGTAGCAAGACTGTTTTGTGACCATGTTCTGAAGGGAGACCGCAGGTGACAGTATTATTTACTTTTGTTGCTTGGGGTCCAAAGAGAGAATAAATTGCTATTGATTTTTGAGACATTACAGTGAGGTGTCTGAATGCCTGCAGAATCACTGGGTGGTAGGACAGTCAGAGTCTGCATGAAGACAGCTTTGGAAATCTTTTCCCCCCATTGTGTTGGTTTGTTTTTTTCTTAATTTTCAGAACCAGCTGCTAGAAAATTTTGTTGTTTATTACAAATATATTTTATCTCTCCAAAGAATAGAATTCAACAGCCATTTTATAACAATTTGAAATAGATGAATGGAGTTTGGAATACGGCCATCTGTGTACATTACTGTAAGGAAGAGAATGCTGAGCGTTGCATTAAATTAACCACTTCATTAAAGATATCTCTTTCAGAGGTATAACAATTTATAAGAAGAAAATCAGCTGTATGGAAGTGGAAATCATACACAGCTAGCAGTTTTCCCCACCCTCTCATCACAAAGCTCGTTGTTGCCGACTATTCACGTTTTACAGAATTGGTCTACAGAGGTACTTTGCCAGGTGGGGGAAAAAGGAACCCGCTACTTTAAAGTTTGTTGCTTGAAGATTTTATAGCAATGCTACATCGTAGTGACACCTGCTGGGAGAGATCCGAAGGAAACAGCTGAAACCATGGCTGCTGCCTGTCAGCTCTTTTCCTTGAGTCCGGAGCTGTTCCCGGCGTGGCAGTCCGGGATGACGCGCGGTTTGTAGCTCCCCCGGAGGGCATCTGCCGTCACTCCTCTCCGAGGAGCCTGACTCCCCTGCCACATCCACTGAGCCTCACAAACCCACTCGCATGTCCTTGGACGTTTGGATCTCCCAGCTGGGCCTTAAATGCACAGCACCAAAGAGCCCAGGTGCATATGTGAAGTAGTGATGGAGAGTATTCAGAATGGCGAATCCCAGGAATTAACCTGCTCCACTAAGTGGGATGTAAAACAAGATTTCACTCTACATTAATTGATCAACCTTTGTGTGTTTGCTGTTCTGCAATGCCCAGCACCAAAGAGCCCAGGTGGTTGCATAAAGTATTGATGGAGGGTATTCAGAATGGTGAATCCCAGGAATTAACCTGCTCCACTAAAGGGGACATAAAACAAGATTTCACTCTACATTAATTGATCAACATGTGTGTGTTTGCTGTTCTGCAGTGATGATTTATGCCTGCATTCATACCTATTTGGCTGTTTACCGTGGGAAGAGGAATTTCTTGTGTAAAGAAGCTTTTCAGGACCAGCTTCCAAGTATAAATAAGAGAAGCTTATTGATTCTAAGCCACAGCTCCCTCCCACACAAAAGCCAAATGGAGTGAAATTTCTAAGACATCTACCAATTGTAACTTTCAGTTTTCAAATCATGTGTAGAACTGTGAAACTAGCAAACATTTTTTGACAAAAGCAGTGGAAAGAGCAGTGGGATCGTGTACTTGTTTCTCAGCTTCTGTAGCCTCATTTTTGCTTGCATCTGGTATAGTTCTCTGATTTATAGCTCTTGGTGTATTTGTCTTGAGATTTGCCTCAAAACAAGCTGGATACTTGAGCCTGAGAAATAGCTATCTGATTTCTGTCCAGGATACTGCCTGTCAGAGACTTCCCGAAGATTTATGTAAAGCAGTCCCCTGAACAAAAGTGCAAGGCTTTTGTCTGTTCTTAAAGCTACAGAACCCTCTTTTGTTTCTTTTAAAATTCTATGCAATTGTTTCTCTATTTAATTAGGAAAGTTCTCAGAAGTGAGACCAAAACTCAAAGAGTTCCCTATTATCTCCCCTAGGGACTCTCCTTTCCTTACTCTGAGGGCTCTGTCCTGGTACAGGATGATGGGTCTGGGTGAAGTTGTATTTCTGTTGCTAACAGCAGTGCTCAAAATTTTCTCCTATTTCTAGGTATACATATTATCCATCCATAAAAATTGTGTGAAGTTCAAGATCTAGTTAATTGCCACAGACAAAGAAAATACACTTTCTGGCTTCTGAGCAGTAGAGCTCTGTAAAAGATGAAAGACCCTGAAATTACCTCCCTTTATCTTTCCTAAGGAAGGGCTGCTTGTATTTCCCAGACTGACAGACATTAAGCCAGCAGCCTCTCCATAACAGTGAAGCCATGTAACAATGAGGCTGTGCCAGCAAAGATCAATAACTGCCCCTTAGTTGAAGGATAACAGTCTGTTCCTACCTGAACCAGTAGTTTGCCCATGACAAATAATCCTTGAAGATGATCAGATCACACCACTTGATTTAATTCACTTTCTACAGCAGGAGTATTTGTTCAATGGGCCACAAACCCCTCTGGTTTAGCATGATTTCATATATATTTGCTCATTCATCTTACTCCACACTATTAAATTTTGTTTCTATTTCTTATATCCAAAAGGTCTTGCTGTATAGCTGTACAAATAAGTTTTCCTTTAAAACATTCTCTACTTTAGCTCCCTACAGCAGGTCCTAGTCTAGTATGCACCAGCTTCTAGAGAAATAGAACTTAAAGGAAGTCCTGATAGTGTCATTTAATACCATCTGATGAGAGACTGGTGATGGTCTGCTCCATTTCTGCTGCTCCTGGCATACTCTTCCATCCAAGAAATCTTTTACAGCTAACTTTCTGTGGAAGCTTTTGGGCTGTCTTGTCCTGAGTTTTCTTGAGAGCTAAGAGAAAGTTCAAAAGTGAATTAGTGGGAGCCAGGCCAGCCTGAATTCCTAACACTGATGTTCTCTTGCTGTCCTTAGATTCTTCATTCTTGGATAATGAACTTCTCAACTTGTGTAATGGTCCTTGACCTTTACATTTGTACTTATTTATCTAAGAAATGTTTTACTTTGTAATATTTAACCTTTGAAACACCACAATGAATTTTATTTGTCTTTCATTAAGTACAGTATTGTCTTTGTTTGGCTGTGCAGGTTATTGTCCCTTACAACACAGCACCTGGTATGAAGTTAGTTAATGCTGTTAGTCTGCAGAGAAACTATTTTTATGACAAAAATAAAATTGCTTTGAAAAAAATGTACTTTAATTGAAAACCCATTTAAGGGATAAAATTATATTATTGATTATGATCAAAATGTCACAGACGCTGATGAATTCATCAGTTTCTGGTTTAGACGTGTTATAAATCTTTTAGTGGAGGCAGGTGAATGTGAATGAGGTGAATATTTTCAAATTATAGTAGCACATTACTTGTTATGAATAAGTTTTTTGTTCTTTTCAGTGTACTTGTGAATGGAAACAGCTTTTTTAAGAGCTGCACTAGGAAAATAATACACAATTAAATGATTATTATAAATCAAGCTGAAATCAAACTGGTTTATGCCATTAAAAAGTATGTTTAAAAATCATGACAAATAGTTTCAAAGATTGCTGAAAAATTATTTAATAGTTACTCTGCTAGAGGAAAACCTGTGCAGTACACAAGTGTAAGCAATTAAGTTTTCAAGTATAGTGAGAAATTAGACCAATAATCTTTATAGTAGAATAAGCTGCAACATCTTTCGTTCAAGTTTTCAGATCAAGATTCATAAAGCACTATTTATTACCTGCATTAATTTGAAGAATATCTATGATGAATCTGCATTATAGACTAATAGCATTGGTTTTTGTGGCAATGATAAACTCTTAGGAATGGTAAATACTCAGCAGTAACTGTATTTCCAAGATGTATAGCCCCTTATTATGCATAGGAAATTCTACATGGAGTAGGTAGATAATAAATTAGCTAAATTTTTGAAGGTATGTTACCTCTTCTTAAGTTCCTGCAATAATTAATCAGACCTGCTTGGTCAGGGCCTGAACACAGCTGATTCACTTAGTTAGCATCAGTGTCAATTCAAAACACATGTGTGACAGGAACCTTTCACACAGGCTGTGTGGGTGGTGAGAGAGCACAAACTGAGAGCCACAGATACCATTTGCAGCTACAGTTCTCTGCTTGCATAAATGTATCCCAAGTTAGGGCAGGGAAGCTGGCCATCCTACAGCTGAAGCTGGGATATTTTATAGTTGTAATGGATTAATGAGATGCTAGATATGGCTTCTTTTAAATACCAAGGCTGTTGTAAATTGAGGCTCTGATCCCTCTATGCACACAGAAACTCAATCGCTGTGGTGAGAGTGGGAGGAACCCTCTTCCTGGTCCTCTTTACAGCTTAGAGTTTTTCCTGGAAAGAAATTGTGGTTTCAGAGTGACCTTGGCCTGGGAATCAGCAGTCAGGTGAGTGGTCTGATGATTACACCATTGTATAAAAGGAATACTCTTATGTTTACTCTAACTGAAGTAAAATAGGTATCAGTGTGCTGCTAGCACAGTTTTCCACAGTTCTTTTTAAGCTGAGCTGTGAAGGCTGTACCTTCTTGAAAAAAGGGTGATACCCCTTATGGCATGGTTTGTGATGGAAGGTACTTGCTTGCGATATTGCTGCTTCTTACCCCTGTGGTGGTCTGCACTCTGTTTTAAAGGGTTTACAAGTGTGCTACATAAACTGTACTGAGACTCTGATGGTAGTTTTGAGAAAAAGTTGACAATTTTTTTTTTTTTTAATTAGTTCAGTTCCTCATGTCCTTCCCAAAGGACAATCTTCTGCTGCAGTGTGGGGAAAGCAGCAATTCCATAAATATATATGGTATATAAACCAGAATGTTTGTAGCATGAAGCTACATACAGTTTTTTATAATGAGGTCCTTGTCTGCCTCCCTGAAAATACTAAGCATGCTGTTTTGCTTTCTAGAAAACAGCTATTTGGTATACTTGAGTAAATACTAGCTGGAGGATATTATAAATATTGGTATATAGCTTTGGTTTATTGTTTAACAAAGTGCTTGACTGTCCAGAGGATTTGGTGTGCATTCTTCAGGGCCAGGATATAGGAAGAAAAAGGGAAATAGAAACAAATAATTTTGTTTCCTATATTTTTTTTTTGGCAAATGAAACCTCCTCCCCCCCCCCCCCCCCCGCCACACTAATTACCATGGCCCTTGTAAAGGTATTTAATTGCTGTCCAATTCTTAGAACAATAAATTATAAAAATAAGATTGCAGGAAAAAGAGAATTCATGTTCTTTGTGGAACTCCTGAACATGCAGATTCAGTCACAGTCTTCTAATTCCTGCAGCAATTTCATCTGCATGTGGCTGTCCATGTCAATCTGCTAATTGTGCTAGAGATAGTCACGAATATCACAGAGCTGATAAGAACAGACTTAAAGTATTTGACTGCTGAAGCTTAAATTAGAACTGAAGTTGAATCTGGAGTCTAAAATGCAGAAGTAAATAATAGTAATAATAATAATTTCCTGTATAAAATTGAAAAAACCCCATAGATTATGGAAAGTAGGATGCCACTACTAGATAAGCAGCTTCAAAGATGCCTGTGTTTGCAGGTTTAGCTGTCAGCAGTATCACAGGTACTCCAGGCTTCACTTTCCCAATAAAACAAGCTATCTTTTATTTAACACCAGCTAGTTTTTTCAGAAACTTGTATTTACATCTTCCTCTTGCCTTAATGCCTCAAGAGGGATGCAAAACTTAGTAATGTTTTGGATTGTCTTCTTGTTTGGTTTTTTTCTTTTTTTGGTGGGGGGGAGGGTTTGGTTTGGTTTCTTCCTTGGGTTTGGGATGTTTTTTGGGAGAATCAAAATGCTCAAAAAGTACTTTTAAGTATTTATGATCCTGGGTAAAAGAAGAAATATTATACATGATTTTGAGGTCTTGATAAATATTTTAAATCTATGTTGTAATCTTCTTTAATTTTTTCAAACTTGTTTTGAAAGTAACCAGACTCTTTGGATTTGGGTGGTAATCTATCGAAAGAATAAAGAATTATGTCGATTATAATCACAGGCAGCACAAAGGTGACATGGGAGCTTCATCCAGCTTTGTTCAGGGATTGGCAAAACAAAGTTCTGAGGTTATAAAGTAGCAAAGGTGGGGTTTAGTAGAGCTTAAAATCAGGTGTTTCACTAACACAAAAGTAACAACTCTTAGTCATTATTGACTTGCATTGTGTTTGTAGCAGTGACCCAGAGGTGAAAGGCTCCACATCTCATTTCCAAACCTCTCAGCTATGTAGCCCTCCATAATTTAATTTGATGCAAAGCAATTATCAGGCAATTGATTTTTATTGATTGTGCTGTAGGACAGAAACATTTCTGTTGCAGCAGACAAGAACTTTTGGGATTGCCATGCACCCGTATTCGCAGTAAGCAGAGATAGATTTAAAGCTATGTAACCAAAGCTGTTAATGACCTTAGATGACAGCAGATAGAAGGTTTCTTCCTTTGCCTTTTGTGCCAGTGCATGCCCTCTGATGTATCTTAAATTCTTTGAACTTTTTGTGTCCTTTATTTTGCTTTCTTGTGGTTTGCATGGATGCTTGCTTGCTTACTTTCTCCCCAAGCCCTCTAATTCTTGAATATTTTCTAGTATCTCTTTCTCCCTTCCACCTTGCAATATCTTCCATTGCCAAGTCTTCCTCTTAGATATGTTTTCTTTTTTTACTAGTTTCTGCCATGTTTGATAACCCTGGAATGCTGTTCTCTGGAAGCAGGAGAAAGGATCTCCTTTCTCTAATCTTTTGTCTTGTAGTTCTCAGGTTCTCTTGCTACTTGTGTGGGGATTTAATTGTTTGCTCCAGCAGTACTTGTTGTCTCAGCCAGTGCTCATTTCACCTTCTCTGTACACATGAATTGTACCTGTAGAGCTTTCTTCAGAAAGCTACAGCACTAAGTGTACGTTAGTGCTCCGATTTAACCCATGTGTGTGGTTGCTTATAAGGTGTGGATGCTTCATGTAACAGGCACTGAATTGTGACATGCAGATTGTTTCAGATATCAAGTCCTTCAATTTGTAGCACAGTTGCCAATTTTTTCTAAGTTATTAAGGACAAGAATGTATACCACGTACTTTAATGCTGGGATATGATTTCTGACAGTCTCAGTATAATGTACAGAAAGTAATGTTGCATAGATTTAAGAATATAAATAAAGTGGAGGAAAAAAAGAGATTTTAGGAGCTCTGAACTATCCTGAACAGTTAGAATTATATTTGCAATTTATTGGTTTATTATAAATAACCTAATTTATTAGGTTATTGTAAATACCAATGTGTCTTTTTTGAAGTGTATTCACTGTGCACTGATGGATTATTTTAACTCTCAATTTTAATATAAATTCCTCCACGATGATATTATTCTCTTGCAAGTAGTTTAATTGCATATGGAAAAAAAGTAACTGAAAATGAATCCTAACTTGTTAAAACTGAAAGAAAATGTTTTAAATGTTTTTAAATGAGGACTTTCAATAGAAGTTTTATTCTGGGTAATTGTCTTGGTCTATAGATCTCGGACAACACTGTCAGCAAAATTGGTTTCACTGTTGCTCTCTGATAAAGATTGACCTGGAAATTCAGGTCATGAGTTTCAGTATGTGCAGTAGAAGACAACTTTATGGGCTACTTGCGGAAGTTGATAAAGCTTTTGAAAGAGCTTTGGGAAATCTTTCCACTGAAGCATTTTTTCTTGATGCAGTGACTTAGGAGACAGAACATTCTGCTGCTGATCTTTGTAGATTGTTTAATTCCCTGCAGTTCAAGGCAGATTGTTAAATGTGGCTGAAATGTGTGCTAAGAAGATAGAGCTTACTAAGTTTCATTATGCCACCACAGTTTTTGGCAAACTGATATTTGAACATTGTTGTAGTTGTCCTTTTAAGTGTGATATTAATACTTTTAAAGCCACTTCCATCTGTGTTTTTTTTTTTTCTTTTTTAATGATTCCAGCATGTCGCTATATACTGCAAGCATACTGTCTGTTGCTCATTTTGCCTTTATATTTACAAATGGAAATAACTCATTAAAAAAATGTAGAAAATGATGGCACTGATGGAAAGCCATGCTATGCTTCTATATAGAATTATTACAGTATAATCTATAATATCTATATTACACTAGTCATTTTCTTTGATAAATTAATCATGCTTACTTACTAAATTAATGACAACTACTTTAAATCCTTTAAGAGTGATTTAGAGACACGTCCTCTGATTTGCAGAATTTGAGAAAGGGTTTTGTATCCATAGTCTGGAGGTTTGGTATGAGAGGAGAACATTAGATACAGGACACTGGAAAATGTGGCTGCTGTTATACTCCCAAAATGTTAAGTTTGATAGAGTTTTTAGAAGTCAGTGAACACTTTGAGGGCATTTTTCCTGATGTCCCATTCTAGTCCCCATTTTCAGCTCTTAATCCACTACAGTTATGTTTTTTGTCCACTCCCTTGCCCCTTTCAAATGAAGATTTCTTATTTCAGGACAGACTGCAGCTGCACATCATTTTGGACAGACTTATGAACAAGACAGATATTCAGGGTTAAATTATTCCTCAGTCATTCTCTGTGGTTTAGGGTTTTTCTGGGCCAAAGTGTGAAGTTGCACTTATTTACTAGGCATTGGTAGCAATTTTTACTTGTACTTATCTATTATCTTTTGAACCCATATATAGATAAAGAAAGCTTTGACTGGGGGAGCCTGTTCTGTTTAAGAAGTGGCAGCAGGGCAGTTAAGGAAAGAATGATGTCAAAGAGAAAAAAAAGGCAGGCAATGAAATTCAGGAGAAATTTGTAGAAGCACGGAGCCTTCAAATGTCACAAAGTGTTTACCAATGTAACAGCTTACTCCCATGAAAATGAATGTTGGGTATAAACAGTTAAGAAGAGGCATGTAGCATCCCACAGTTGGTGCTTCTGAACTCCATAATGAAACCTTGGGAAATTAAGCAACATTATATGTATCAATCAAGGTTAGTGTATGTGGGATCTCAGCACCTCAGGACGGAGGTGCAGAGTGACTGAGACCACCCCTGGGGGGCTCGGGAGTCCTGGAATGTTGCCAGAAGTGTCTGGTGGCAGGACTTTGATCCTACATGGGAGACGACACCTGTATGAGGATGGGAGGATTTCACTGGGGTGAATGGTGAAGGGATAAGTTAATTAGAGTGTGAAACACAGGGTTTAAGATTTCTGTACAGGGGGGTCTAGAGAAGTAAGATGGAGCAATTGGGGTGTGTCCTGTCCTTCTTCTTCTTCTTCTTGGCCTCCATCTTCTGTGGTGATGGTGGCACTTTGGGATTGGTCCTTACTAAAAGTGCACTGGTCAATAAGGGTGAAAGGTATTGGGGAAAATAGGTAAATATTGTATACGTAATTTCGAGTATAAAGATAGGTGACCGCCCCGGGGGCGCTCAGTGTGCTCATGGCTGACTTGCTGTGCAGACCTCTGTCAGGCCGAGAGAAAATCTTTTAGATTTTCTAATAAACTAATAAACACTTTAGACCGAGAAAAAACCTGAAGCCTCTTCTTGTCCTTTGGAGCGCGGGCTGCCCAAGGCCATCCCGAGCCTTTCCAGGTCATTGAAACAGCCGAGAAACCGACAAGTGTATAATTGTTATAATGTTCAGGTTTTCATTAGCTTGATTTGTGATCAGCAGCAATTTCAGCAAGTTAAAATCCCTTTTCTGCAATTTGGGCATGGATGTCCTTAACTATTTTTCTGCAAAGCAGGAGAGTGCAATATTGAAAAGGAGTGAATGACTGGTTTACTACCTAACAATGAAGGTAATATAGGTAGTTTTAGAGTACCTATGCAATTGGGAAGAGAAAGGTAACAGCTATTTTGTGAATTAAATAGGGGAAATAATGGAGGCAGATGAAACTTAGTAAAATATTAAAATCTGTTAAAATAATCCTCCTTAGCTTATTGAATAAAGGTAGAAGTTAAGTAATGTCTTATGAATGTCTGATAACAATTATCATTGGGACCATTTATTTGATCAATTTGTGAAAACAACAGTGTGTCACTTCAATTGTTTTCGGTTGTTTTGCCAGTTTAAAGTAAACTCAACTCGCAAAACTTAAGAAGATTTCTTACACCTTTAGCTATTTCAGAAGTATATATTTAGTATGAAAATTAATTTGTTCTTAAACCCCAGTCAGAGTAAGCCATATAAAATGAGCAATGTCATCAGTTCCCTTTGAGTCCCTTTGAATGCATGGCTTTGGAGAGTGCCCAGCAGCTCAGGGCATAGTCCATTACAGAACTGAAATCCTGGTCAATTTTCCTGATGCTTAAGTCATATTAGACTGAAAAAAAAAAAAAAAAGAAAAAAATTCATGGCATTCAGTGGAGGTGGATAGTTTTGTCTGCTCACTGACTATTGTAGAGCATAAGTCAGTGTTTACCACCCAAAATGTTCTTACTACTGAGTTCTTGTAAGTAGAGCAATTACAGCAACTCAGGTAAAGCAGCACAGAGAATCTAAAGACTATCCTTTGTTAACAAAGCCTGCTGTTTTATTAGACAATTCAAAATAGGCACCAAAGGAGGAGAACTCATGTGCTATGATACAGATCTCATATTTGCTTTGTATAGTATTTTCCTAGTTACTAGTATGCTTTCATTCAGAGACTTTGGTCTAGTGAATCCTAGGACATTTTTGCTAGGTTAAGGGTCTTGAGATTCTGTACTAGGACTCCTAAGCAGTGAAAACTTAATTTGAAATCGTTTGAGGGCAGAATGACAGATCAATGGCAAGATCAGTTAAGTGTGGAGGGGAGAAATCAATTTATAACAGATAAATCACTACTTATTAATGGACTAATTAAATAGCCTAGGGTAATCCTTTGAATGATTCCTAGAATACAGTGTATTAATTGACAGCACTATGATGTTCTTAGAGTTATTTTTACTTTTTCTCCACATATTTGAAATAGAATATTGTTCCATACATAAGGAGAGTTCAATTTTATTGATGGTTTATTGGTCAGTGAAGTACAAGATATAGTGATTACAAGCATTGAACAATAGATACAGAAATGAAATACCAACATTGTTCTTATTTGGTAGGTTTTCAATTTTGAGTCATGATATCACATTGAATCAGTCATCATTGCACACATAGTTAAAAGCCTTTTCTCTTAGAGTATTAATAGATATTGCATATTCACTACTAAATCTGTGGCCTTTTTGCAGTATTATGGCAGTCAGACTTAATTACAGCCTCAGATGTCTGGGGCTAAGTTTCACAGTTTGCACACACAGGCATACATAAGCATCTGGAAAAGTAACAAAGAATTACTGTAAGTTTGGATATAACAAGTGGGATCATGAAAAGAAATAATAAGTCATTTAAGATAGCGAAGACTTCAAATGAAAAAAGCAATCCAACCTAAAACATTAAGAAAGAGATTTTATATAAGCTGAATATATTTCATCGATAAACAGAGAATTAAGTTACAGAAGGTAGTGTTTTAACAAGGAATGATCAGTACTTTGCTATTAATAATTTCTAGAGGAGTTTTATTCAAGGCAATGTTGATGATCATCTTCATCTTTTGGGGAGATGAAATCTACCCAAAAGATAAATTGATTTAGACTTCAATGTAGGTTGTGTGTCCAACTACATATCACTTCAAAGGAATTAGTCGATTGTACAAGATTGATTTAAAATGTTTTTAATTCATTTTGTCACACTTTCATTAGTGTATGTGATAGCAATAATTCAGATAAATATTTGAAAGAAGTGGCTGCCTGTTAATAATTCAGTTTTCTTTTAATGCTGATACCAGATATGCATTTTGAAGGAGTGTGCACATCAACAACTTAATGTGGCTCATATTTGTATAGTGTATCTTAGGAGTATGTGACTAAAACTAATAGAACAATAGTGAGTAAAACAGTATGAGTTAGATTCTCTCTGTCAAAGTGTAGTTAACTTCAAATATCATCAGACTATTTTGCTATATATTTCTTAGGAATTAAAAGAATTAATGGAATTATTTATGGAATTAAAATGTATTTTAAGCACATACTTATCTTATTTACATATTTGCCCTATAATAATATATTGTCATTAGGAATCTTACATAAATAGACTTATTCAGAAACTGTAATTTTCCAGTAATTTCAATTTTGGCACTAAGCACTAGACAGACAATAGAAATATTACTGTGGTTAACATTTACTTTTATTCAACTAATGAATAATTATGAGAGAGCTTATTTTCCTTAAGTGCAGTTATCTTCGTATGTTTTAAGTGGCTTGCCATTCATTGTTTCTAAATGAAGAATAACATAAGCTGTGGAATAAATGCCATTTGGGATTACAGTTGGTGATGACCCCCAGTCTGGCTCATCATTTGTAATATTTCTGTCTTGTTCTAAAGATTTTCCAAGTAATTGAATCTTTCCTTTTAGTGACTGAACTCCAAAGGGGTTTTTCAATTCCCCTGTTGTCTTTTATAACCATAAAATTAAATTTTTTATCCCAGGGCTTCTGTGTTAGTAAAAATTCTGTAGAGAAAAATTAAATATGAAAGTCTTCTAACTGGGAAGAAAGGAGATTTAAATTCTCTTTACTAATCTATTCTGATAAAAAACAGCTTTTATAAAATTATAGGCAAGGAAATACATTTGTGGGTTTGCCATTAAAAAAACAAACAAATCCACAACAAGATAAAAGCATTACAGTTCAAACTACTGGGAGAATCATCAAGAGTACTCTGTGTACTTGCATTTCTTAAAGTGACATCTCCTTTAGATATCCTGAAAGTTTTATAGAGCTGTCCAATTTATCTGCTCTTCAAGGCTAGTAGGATTTTTAGTATTTTTTTAACCTCAAAGGCAGCTCAGTTCTGAACTGAAATGTGTTTTCTGAATCGTATTCTTCAAATTTTAAAACCAGTGTCTAATTCTCTCTGTCAGAAGTGGGAAAGGAGACAACATTGCATGACTTTCTTGGTGAGTTCTCCCAGCTCAAATACCTTGTGCAGCTGCAACACTGCAATAATACCTGCTCACCACAAGTCATGCTATGGGTTCATTCAGTGTTGCAGCTGCAACACTGCAATAATACCTGCTCACCACAAGTCATGCTATGGGTTCAACAAGGTGGAGATAAGAGTTCTTCACTGTAAATCTTGTCTATTAGTGTTAGAAAACGAGGAAGGAGTATTTGCACGAGAGGAGAAACAGCTTTGCTGTCTTAAACTAAAATGTGTTCCTTGTGGGCATAAGACAGAATTGAACAGGCTACTAAAACCTTGATAGCTGATTTATACAAAGAAGCCCTTATTTGATAGAAATCAGTTTACTAACAGAATTGTGACAGAACAAATGACACAAAACCAGTAAAAGCTTTCTTCAGCTAGATTATATAAATAATCCTGAAAAAAAGTCTCAATGATGAGATTATAGATGAGTTCATTCATTTTTGTAGTACATTTTCCATTTAGAACAACTATGATAATAAGGTTATACTTTGAACAGCTGAGGTATACTAATTAATGCACTTTCTGTTCAACTTCACAAATTTTCCTTCATACGTTTTGAATTTTAGATTATTTTTTTCTTGGGCTTCTGAAATTGTATTTCAAAAACATAATGCATCAACATTATGCCTCAAATATATGATGAACTCCTGACTCTCCCCAGGTTAACGTAGAAGACACACTAACTTCTTGTTTCACATAATGGTTTTTACATTAAAAACAGACATTGAATGTCAGTTCAGGATATGGTAACTGGGATGCTAGGGTTGATTCAGACTATTGACTACTGTGTAATTGTCACATCCTGTTTATATATATGTATGTATGTATCTATGCTGCCCTTCTGACCTTTCAGTTCAAGGGTGAGATTTTAATAATCCTTTGGACAAAGCAAGCCATGCCAGGTATTGAATTGGGCATTAACTTACTTGACAACAGGATACTCAACACTTCAAGTTAATTGATTCTTTTAAAATTCAGTTTTGTAATGAAATGTGGCAGGTGCAAGAGTATGCACAGACAAATTATGTGTATACATCTGGAGGGAGTAATCAGAAAGAATAATGGTTATTGAGCATCTTTCATAATCATGTTCAGTTTATAGGAGCATTTTCAAAGTTGGAGTCTGATGATTCAGATTTCTTCCAGATTGTCCCATGAAGACTAGGAGCCTGAAAGTTGCAAAGCTGCCATTTGAGTTTCTTTGGGATATCCTCCCTAGAAAGGACAAGATTAAGGGTTTTTGTAAACTTTATTACTGTAAAAACCAACTTTGTGCTTTTTCACCCCTTATTCTTCTGTCATCTTCCTGATGGCTTTGGCATTGGCTGATTTTCACCACTGCCATCCTTCTGTAGGAGCCAATGCATAGGAAGGACACAGCTGGCTGATGGTCCATGGATGTGCTTCATAATTGCACCATGCACAGGTGTCTTCAATCTGGGACAAGATATAATGTGCAAGAGAGGTACCACAGCCACTTTCTAGATATATGGGTGAATCCAGTCAGGAGTCAGTGTGAGGCACGGTTCTGTAGAGCCCACAGTCTACGAAGAGGACAGAACAGGCTGTATTTGGTCTTAGGAAGAAAGCGCTGACAAGAGGTGTTGTTGCTGGCTAGCACTGTCTAATTGGATGATGCACAGTGAAAAGATGCTCTTTTCACAGGTGCACTGTGATAGGACAGGAGGTAACAGGCACAACTTCTGAAAAAGAAAGTAATATATTAGGGAAAAAATAATCATGAGAGTACTAAAACATTGGAGTGGGCTGTGTGGGGAGGCTGTGGCATCTCCTTCCTTGGTACTTGTATCTTGACTGGACACAGCCCTCAGCACCCTGATATAATTATGTCTGCTTAAGGCAGCTGTGTGGACTAGATGACCTACATAGGAAGGCCTCTTCCAGCCTTAATAGCTCTGTGGTTCAGCCCAGTCTTCCCATCAGTCATGCTGGTACTAAGTGTCTGTCACGCTGTCAGACTCCTTTTTCTCCTCATCTGTCTCTGGTATCAGCCTCCCCTGCATTTCAGAAAGACAGCTTAGAGAATAGTGCAGGAAGTGGCAGGACTGATCCATTAGTTCATACCTAACATTCAAATGGAAAGGAAGTGGGAATTTATTGGAAGCAAGACTGTGTGGTAGTTCAATCTTATTGATGGACGAATCTGTTTTAGAAGACTGGGGATCCAGCGTGCTATTTTAGCTGTTGATAACACCTGTGTCCATATCTTGGAAAGAATAATTTATTCTGGGCCATGGCTTTGTCAGCCAGATGCCTGACTGCAATAACTGTTTTCTGAAGAAGCAGGTGCAGTGAGGCTGCTATAGAAAAAAGCAAAATGAAGGCCTTAATATGTGGCCCCACCTTGTATATTCAAAGGAGAGCTGTCTTTGTCAAGGTGTCCACTCAGGCAGCATTCTTTAGGATGGAAGCTAGTTGGCAACATGGATGCAATGCCCTGGTTCCTCAGGCTCAGCTGAAGAAGCTGAATGTGATGTGGGAGCTGGATCTGCCAGTGTGCATCCATGCCCACCCAAGTGCTGGGCCCAGGGACTGAGCCGGGCGTGTGACTGGCCTGTGTGTACTGCACGTGTAGGCTCCGTAAGAGGCTGCACGAGCTGAGCTGGGAGAGTGGAGCCTGTGTCAAAGCCAATACATTCTGAAGGCAAACATAACACGCTCTGGGACCCTTCTGTTTTAATGTTTGCCTTTGTGAAAACTAAAAATCACCTGATAATCTGACAAATGCTGTTGGTAACCAGACTTATGGCAATGTCTACAGGTGAAAGTGGCATCAGTATAAGTAAATATTTTTAGAAATTCTTTCATTCAGAGAAACTACCTGCTGCTGGTTTCTAAATTGATTAACCTGGGAAAGTATGTCTTTTGTGAATGGAAAGACAGGAATAAGGGAGTATAAGACAAAAAAAAAAAAGTCTTTCACTACAGAATCATTCACATTCTCAAAAGCCATTGGGACTTATTGCTTATAAGTGTAGTTTTCAAACACTTATCTATAACAGTGAACATTTGGCTGTGAGTGCTTTGCCACATGAGTTTCTTTGAAGTCAGAAGGCTACTGATGCTCTTGAGCACCATACTCTTTAGAAAATATTTGCAAGATTGGGGGTTTATAAACAGTCTTCATAAATGCAGGTTTCCTAATTGAAGTATGAAAATATTGTCCCAGAAGGGTGATGACTTTGAACAGTAACCATGGAGTGTTTGTGCAGTGTGAGGAACAAAGTCAGAACACAATCTGATTATAACCTCCTGGCAGCAGCTGTTCAAATATTGTTTCTCTGCTTCCATCTCTGCAGAGAATGTGTCTCACAAATATAAACAGTTAAATCGGTAGATCATCTTATGTGCTAAAAATAATGACTGCCGGTAAGTAATAAAAAGATTTGTCATTTCTTTTTCTAACTGATGACTCTAATCTTTTCAGGGAGGCAATTGGCAAACAAATGTTTTCTTGTTTGGGTACTCCATCCAAATTTTCCATTGGTCCTTTACAAAATGAAATAACTTCTGTGTTATTGAGACTGGAATGTTAGCAATGTTTTCTACTGCAAATCTTACTAACAAAGTTGGCTTAGAGGCTACAGAGTCAGTTACTGTTCTGTGAGGTACTTTGCACGTACTTGGTGAAATGTTGCCTTGAACAAAAAAAATTAGTCTGCCATTTCAATGTAGATGTGAGAGATGTGTACATGAGAACCAATCAACTACAATAATGCAAAATCATTCAAGCAAAACAAAGCAAACTACAGAGTAACAAGGTTCAGAAAGACCACCCTGAAAACACCCTTGTCTTTAAATAACTCTTGAAACAAACAAAATGAATATTCATGAAACTGTGAAACATTTATGGCATGAAATGAGGGCAAACATCAATGTTTTATCATCTTTTCTGGAAGCAATGGCTAGAAAATAATCTGGTGACAGATAATTAAACAATTAAAGAATTAAGAAATGAAGAAGTGTATACAGGGGGGAAATGCCTCTTGACATTACGTTGTTACATGGCTATTGCTATTAAGATGATTAGAAAACAATGCTGCAAAAAGGATTCTATATTTATGTTGCTTCCATACTACAGTTTAAGAAAATATTTCTAGTTTTTTTTGTCTACTGCTAAGGGTTTTCAGCTGCTTACTTGGAAAATAATTCAGAAGTCTACTGGATCTCTGTCAGAAAGTATTTTATGAATAGTAGCCTACAGTTACACACTTTAAAACAATGAAATTATTCTGAAGAAACACATTTCTTTTCCCAATCTCACTTCTTTCTTCTTTGTTTTCTAGAGCTAATATATTTAAGTATTTGTACAAGTCTTTCATATGGCCGTGTTTTCACTTTGGACCCAAATTTGGCATCTGAAGATGTAGTGAAGAACCTGATTTCATTTCTGACTTCTTTGTGTTCTAAAAATGCTTTGTCAAGGTTTTTCCCATATAATTTTCACTGTTTGTGTTTGTTTTCTTTAAACTAGAGAATAAGAAAAGTGATTAAACTATAACTTGTAATTCAAAAGTAGGCTGCAGATAATGCATTTGAATACCAGTTTTCAGTGTTGCAGTATCCCTGTTGTCATTCTGGCCTGGAAACTGTTTAAGGACGATGAAGGAAATCCTTCTGTATTACTAGTACTAAGGGAAATGGAAATATTTGGAATGGAAATTAGTGAAAATTTCTTAAATTATTCTTGTGCCACATGTAAAACATAAAATAGTGAAATTGTGAGTAAAAAGCTGTACTTAACATTTACAGAGGCAGAATCTTGATGTTAGCAAGCCTTTGCTTATGGCCACCCTGAAATATGAAGTACTTGATGTTACAGTTAGCAAGAGCTAGGAGCAGGCATTGAAATCTATTGTCACAGTGTTATTTTCCAGTACGGTAAACTGGTTTGCAGATTGTTGCTAAATTATCAGATTTACTGCTTTGGCACAGATTTCGATATTTTTTTTTTTCCCCACACTTACAGTTCTCAATTTTTTAAATTTTTGCATGTTTGTTTGTTTCTAATGATTGTCTGTGTTTGAGGCAATAAAGACTAAGGACAGTAAGAACATCCCATAATTATTTCATTTGTTGCTTATTTCCTCCCCACATTCCTCAGTTACTGCTCAATACAGAGCAACAAATTACTGTATTACAAAGAAAAAACAGGAAAGGGGGTAGGGGTCAGAGCTTATTCTCAGAGACACTTCAGTAGATTAGGAAATTTGGAACACTGACCAAACTTGTGCCTTCCTAGTGAGGTGAACAGGAGCTGTATTGAAGTGCCCTCAAGTACCAGAAGCCTTAAAACATTCACAGTGAATATGAGTTTCAGTTCCTTGGCAGTACAGCTGCAAAAAACTCTTGAAAAGTTGTTTTGAAACTTCAGACAAATAATGCAGCACCCTAAAATTTTGTCCAATGTTTCTGCAGGACACTTTTATTGCAAATCATGAATGTTTTTATTTGGATAAATGTTTCAGACCTCTGTGCCTTTCTTCTTTTTCTCTGAGTTACTGGTATAGCTTCTTAATTCACAAAAACTACATAATAACAGGAGAATTTTTACGTGTATGTTTAGAGCATGTCCTAAGTAGACATGTCTTACTAAACAATATGTACAAATAATGCCATTCAGGCTAGATGTTTTGAAGAACTTGGCCAGGGCTAGAAGTGCTGTATTTTGGAGTATATTTAGTATCCAGTATATTAAAAAAATATAAATATGTATATTATATATAAAAATATAAAATTTTTATATTATAAAAATATAATATCGAGCTGAAATTAATATCCAGCAGTTAGGTCACCAGAGGTTCTGAATTAATTAGTAATTGATTTGGTTTTCAGTGCAGAGGTACACTGCATTTTTAACTTCTATCTAAACATGAAAAATAATATTAATTCTGTTAAAAATTCAGCAAATTAATACAGAAAGCATGTACAGTCTAAAACTTAAAAACTAGCATCCCCATAATGATGTACTTAACAGATTTTGTATCAGTCACCTAGTGTAGTAGAATATCTATCTCTGTTTTTCACTAGAAACACTTTTCCTTTAAATGGGGATGTGTTAAGCGGTGTTACAGCTGCAAACATTATGTGTCAGTCCTCAGGTATAAATTAAGAAAGCTGAGATGCCACTTCCAACAAGTGATTGTATTTTAGCAATTAAAAGAGTGGGTTTTTTTCATTGTCTAAAAAAAATTAGGAAACAAGTGATGGAAATCGTATTTCAGGTATTTACCTTTCGATACTGTGTGATTAGTGGTTAATTAAGCTTTACTTTGAAAATATTCAGAAACTAGACTTACTGTCATCAGAAGTCTAGATGACAGACAGAGCTTCTGTCTGGAATATATTATGCTTTCTAAGATATGGACTCAAGTGTTATCAACAGCTAAAATACTGTGGTCTATCCCCAGGCCTCTGAAATAACCTATTTAGAAACATAATGCAAAGGTAACGTGTCCCAAGATTTGAATAAATACAAATTGCATTTTTTTATGCCAGTTCTCAAGCTAGTTTGTGCAGTATATGAAAATAAAATCAGTTTTTACTATTTCTTTTTCTTAGACTTTGAGTTTCCCTATTTTTTTAATGGTTTCTATTTTTCATTTCCTCCCATGAAATCTGATTATAAGGCTCCAGGGTCATGGTATGACACAATGAGGATGTGTTTTCTAGCGTTTTACAATAAAGACTAATGTATTACTTTGCATAAAATTGTGTCCTAAGACTCTTTAGAGTGTGACACATTGCAAGCCATATCAGGCTGTGCTATAAATCATGGAAAAGTCTTGTTCAAATTCATTGGATGGTGAACAAATTAAATCACTCATTGTGCATGGCCAATAACATTTTCATGCATTAAGCAGTTGCAGTATTTATTTCTCTAGCACTAGAGCCTGCCATGAGTGTGTTGCTTTCAGCAATGAAAGGTGACAGCAAATCTGCTTCTCCGAAATAATTAGCACATTTGTCAGGGCATATTAAGCAATTCCAAATTATTTCTTCTTGTGGAAGATTTTTTTTTTTTTTTGTGCAAGTGAAAATCAGGAACTCATAAATCACAAAGACAGCAGAATGCACTGAATGCCAACCAAATAGAATCTAAACATCTCTGCTGTAAAGTAATGAAGAGTATTTTAAGTAAAATAACAATAATAATAAAAATGATAGAAAGTGGTAGTGTCAGAATGAATTTGAGATATAGCATGAAAATGATATTGCTGCTGGACAACAGTGTCTGCAAACTCACAATTTTACTTTGTAGCCATATGTATGCTTTCAATAAATGCATTGGTAATTGGTAATTGTATTGATGGGTTTATCCCTAGAGGGTCAGTGTAGCTACACTTGATTTCAGTCCTATAAAATTTAATTTTCCTCCTCATGGAATAAGAAAATGAGAAGAAAGGACAGGAGGAAGGGAAAAAACAACAAAACAGCTAGTTAACAAAAGCTTGATCACATTGTAAATTTGTAGGTTACTCAGTGAAACAAATATTAGCTCATGTTTTAGGTTAAGGCATTTGGAGATAATTGAGTCCAACACCTGCAGTCAGGTTGCTCAGAGTTTTGAAATGCTCAGAGGATAGACACTACACAACCCCTCTTGCCAACCTTATTCTGGTGTTTCAGCACCCTTGTGGTGTAGTTTTCTCCTCTCTTTATCTAATTAGAACCTTCTGTCTTTCAATTTGTTGCCTTTTGTTCCATCTCTGGGTGCCAATGTGAAGAGTCTGGCTGCATTGTCTCTGTGGTCTCCCATCAAGAAGCTGAAAACAGCAGGAAGATCTCTCCTGAGCCTCTAAAGCTCAAGAAAGTTAGTGGTCTCAACTTCATCTTTAAAAAGTGACTTCTACTGGGCTTAGTCCTGTACATAAAGACTTTTCCAAGGCTGAAAACCCTAAAACTGGTCTCAGGACTTCAGATACACTCTCACACTTGCTTAAGAGAGGGGAATAATCTCTTTTCCACGTTCTGGTTTGAGTGTTGCAAATGCAGTCCAGTAGGTCACTGGGTTTATCGGCTGTGAGAGCATGCTGCTGACTCATATTCAATTTACTGAGCATCAGGAACCACAGGTCCTTCCTGGCCAGCTTGCTCACAGACTGTGCTGTAATTGGGTTTTTATTCCATCCCAGATACAGGGCTAGTTTTCCTTTTTTGGATTTTGTGAGGTTCTTGTCAGACCAGTTCTCCACCTGCTTCTGCAGGCTGACTCTGCAGCACATTGGCTGCTCTCTGCAGCAGGATCGGAGCTTTTCCAAAGACAAAGCTCTGTGCTTGTGAGAAACTCCCTTACACAGATTACAGTGCCCCATCCTCAGATTTCTGGCTTCTCTTTCCTGGAGAGCTTGTTTCTATCTGCTTCAGTACTCCAGGCAAACAAGCTGTGCCTCCATATCCCTCTATTTCAATGAGATCCTAGCTCTACAACTGTGCACAGGTTTCTCATTCTTCCTGGTTTTATCCCATGCTATGTGTATCCATTGTAGAGGTGTTTGAGATGAACCCACCGTCACCTGGCTTTCAAAAGAGAAAGTGTGGGAGTCTCTCTCATCCTATTCTATTACACCCTGGTTTATTTCTCACAGCCCTTTCATTATTGCTTTAGGTGATAATAAACTTTCTCCAGTTTACCTAGTTTAAATCTCTTCTCGTAAGGTCAATAAGTGTGTTTGTTCTCTTTATACCTTAAGGCAGGTCTTCAAATACTGTAAAATGACATAGCAGTACTGGTAGGAAGGGACTTCTGCTGTTTTAAAACACTTAATAAAATTATGGTTTAATTTCTATGGCTGGTAATCAGCACACTGTTAATTTAAGGTGTAATTTACCAATTATATTAATCTGGTTTTATTCCAAAAGCTTGGGATTAGTGATGCTTTAAATTTGAGTTTGGGTAGTGTGGATTGAATTAGGAATACAATAGCTACTTAGTGCTGCTAATACAATCAATCTGCTGTGTGTTTTCACTGTGCCTGCTCTCTTCTCAGCTAGGTTAACTCAAGAAGGGGTAACTCTCATGGAAATTATTGCAGGTAGTTGTAGTGAAACTACATATATAGTCTTTTTATTCTGCTCATACAGTGGGTTTTTTAGCTTCAAGGTGGTTTGTAGGTATTCCTTTTCTTCCACTTTTCAAGCATCTTGTATTGTGCATGTTAATCTTAATAAAATATAGCTATATTCTGTATGAACATGTCTCTGAACAAAAAAAAAGTATTTTTTCTTTATTGTCATCTTTTAATTTCTATTTTTAATAGGAAAAAACATCTTTCTAAGCTGTTTGCTAACTCTTTGAGAGGAAATTTATTTGAAAACCTAAGTCAGAATTGTGGTTCCATTTTTACTTTTCATTAATTGTCCCATACTTCATAATGAGGCCAGGTCAAAACTCTTAATCTAAATAAAGTGATTTTATTTTCCCCCAGCACATTGCTAATTAACCTAATTTTGGTCATGTTGCGGGAAAGAAGTAAAGCAGATAGGAAAAAGATAGTGCTTTCTCATTAATTGGCTCATGCCACAGAAGGGCTTGTTGCAGTGGATTTGACTGTTTGAGACTGGCACTGCTGACCCCTCAAAGACACTGAAGGAACAGGCAAAAAAGTGAGTCAAAGAAAGAAGGCAGTAACCACCCTCGGGCTAGGGTGCTGCCAATAGAAATGTCTCATTTGGGTTTTTTGTACTCCTCAACCACAGATTTGAGGTTTTTGGATTTCTTCGAATTTTTTTCTCTCACCAGAAATAGGTTCTTATTTCAAAGAAGTTTGCTGACACCTTAACAACTGATGCCAAAAGTGATGGGGAAAAGCTACCTGATACTTTGGTTCTCCATATTTTGGTGGTGGGAGACACGTAAATAAGAAATGAGATAGGCATCAGAAGGCGTTCCAAATTTATAAGCACATTTTATCAATTGCTGTGAAAAAACAATAGGAACAAAATCTCCCTATCACCAACATTAAGGATTGCTAAGGAAAAAGGAATCTATTTAGAAACAGGAAACAGAACACTGACTTAAAGGATGTAATACTGGAGAATAAAAGATGAGAGAACAGCTGGTTGGCAATCTTCTGAGCAGATGCCTTTTTATCCAAAATAATTTGCTAGTTGAATATGAATGGCAATTTTGTCATAGACTTTTCCTTAACTTTGTTGGAATTTGTCGTCAAAATATAAAGGTAAAAAATAGCCCCGTCCCAGAAAAAAACATGAGTACAATGTTCCCTTTGTTACCTCTTGCAGACTTGCAAATTTACTGTTAGAATTTCCCATATGAAATGCATGTGTTAACTGTCACATTAGTATTTGTCTTTCTTTCCCCCTTCCCTATTTGTATTGTCTGAAAATTTCAAGCAGAGTATTTGTGAAATCTGAGAGATGCAAAATCTATGTCACATTCCAGATATTGTGGACATATAGGAAATAAATAAGAATAGTAAAGATGAGGGAAGACTTCTACCTTGATAGTTGTAAAGTATAAGAATTTGATGTGAAAGATGAAGTGATGCCAGAGTAAATATCAAGGTTTGTGAAGATGATATTTTGAGAATTTGTGACCGATAAGATTTTAATTAAAAAGTGAATTAGAATCACAGGAGGACTGAGGTTGGAAAGTACCTCTGGGAGGTCATGTTGTCCTGGCTCAAGCAGGGCCACCTAGAATGGCCTTCCTCGGACCATGTTCAGACAACTTTTGAATACCTCCAAGGACAGAGATGGCACAACCTCTCTGGGCAACCTGTGCCAGCGCTTAGTTACCATTGCCACCCTCTGGGTATGGCCCCTCAGCTGGTTTTCAGTCCACATCTTCTGTCTGCTCATCTAACCCATACCTCATTACCTTCTCTATGAGGGACTTGGAGGTAGTGTAGAAATTCTTGAAGTTTTACTTGACTGAATTATCTTCACTCTAAAGATATGACAGAGAAGAATCCATGAAGTCCATTACTCACTGTGATGAGTAGGTAGAATTATAATTAGTAGTTTTCTTATGGCAGTTTGAATTCCTTATTTAACCCTGGTATTTATAAGTTCCTTACTACAAATAAAAATGAACAAATATTTTCAGATATAGGATTTCATATCAGACAACCAATAACTTGAAACAACTAAACAAAAGAAATGGTGTAAAAAGATCTTGCTGGCTTTTACACTTATTTGAAACTTTTCAATTAGTACAATTTATGGAAATGAGGAAAAGTTAGTTTAAATTGCTACTTGTGTTTTTCTGTACACCAAGAAGTTGTGTAATAAATATTCTTTATTTATACTGTTAAGTGTGAAGTGTGTAACAGTAGAGAATCATTATGATACATTCACAAGTCTGCAGGAAAACACTAATGCATTTATGTCCATATGAATGCAAAGTTTGTTACAGAGTATGGAGATGCTCCTTTTTGGGAATCATTTAAAGCAAATTTTTGGTCGTTATTTTCTGGTCAGCAGGTTTGGCAAACAAAGTCTTGAAGCTCAACTGATGAGCGTTTGTTGAACAGTGCATTAAAGATGGCTTGTTTGAGTTTTTTGTTCCTAAACTATGTTGAGTTTTGCAAGACTGCTACTGGAAGAATATACTAACTCTTGATCTTGGAAATTTGATTTTTTTTCTTAAATAGTATAAATATGTCAAGGAGAAAGATAAATTGTATGCGGACTATAAATAAGCCAGGCAAGCTTATTTATTCTTAGCTGTTGAAATTTTAGATGTGAATTTGTCTAATTGGCTGTTTAAATTAAAGGGTGGAACTTCAAGGCTTTTCTGGGCTGCAAGGTGCTTAAAAAAGAATTCTACATACTCTTTTAGTTTTATCTAGTTGGCAAGAATGCCTTAATCAAATGATCATAGTTTCCATAATCTATAGTTATGTTAAAGTTCTTATATTGCAAAAACAATAATTAAGATTTAAACTCTAGTACATGGGTGGGGAGTTATTCTTGGAAGCAGATGCCCCAAATTAGACATGGCTTCGACAGAATTAATCATTAAAAAATAATAATTTACTTTCTGTATAAAAAAATCATTATTGCATCATTTTAATGCATGTCAGAGTAAATGCCCAGGGCTATGCTGTTGTTACATAGCCAAAGAAGATTCTGATGCAAATATAACTGTTTTCAGTCCTTTCAGCTTCCAGTTTTAAAGCAGCACAATGTGAATGGCTACAGCTTTTGTTCAGTCAGCTTTTTGTTTGGGAAGTGTCTTCTCTACAGAATTCAGTTGTAGAAGGTGTCCTTTACAATTCAATCCATCTCAGTGTCATGAATCTTAAATGCATTTTCTCTGGTAAGGTTGAAAAGATGTGAAAAAGAGTAACAATACTCAGGAGAAAACATACTTCAGTTAATAATAACTTGCAGCAGTAAAATTGGTACAGCAATTTGTAGGTAATTAGCCAATAGGACAGAAAAGACATATGGCCAGGTATTTTGCATTACTTACTTTTCTGCAAAAAATTATTACAGAATAGGCCTTTTACTTATCACTTATTATTATTCCTATTACTATTTTTTTATGCAGGATATTTGATTCTAAAATAGCACATAATTTTTAAATCAATATAAGTAGATAAATATGCATTTTTTTAAATTTCTGTTGTATTAATCTGAAGGGGGAAAAGCTGGTGTTATTTAATTGTTGTTTCTGATTGCTCCTGAGGTAGGAAACCTGTAGAAGTATAATTTTACATTTGTTTCTTGTATTTTGGCACTGACCAGAGACATAGATCTGCATATTTAATGATAATTTCAAGACTTTAATTATGAAATTATTCACAGTTTTATAATTGTATTTTAGAGTTTTAGGCAATTGCAATATTACAATTTGTGGCTCAAGAGGAATGCAGAAGTGTAATTTCAAAAAATATATATGCTTTTAATTGAGATAATGAAAGTACAGGAATAGATCCCTGCCAGATAATGTGTTGCCATAATGGCAGTAAGAAAGAAGTGTTTCTCAAACATTCACTTGTTATGTACATTTCATACAGCCTTCTATTTATGTGGTCTCTGGGGGCATTTGAGTGTTTCTCAGCTCTGCTGTTGCAAAATCTGAGGCTTGTTATATGAGAAACTGTAGCTTAGCTGAGGCGGAATGGGAGCTGTAGACGAACTATGCATGTATAACTGCAGGAACAGGTCTCTCTCACATCATCAGCTGTTGACACATGTAAAAAGCCCCACCTCCCTGCTTTACATGAGATGTCAAGACATGACACAGCCAGTTGCGGAAACACTTCTAGGCTAATTTCCGTCACGGAGTGGTTGTGAGGCCCAAAGAGCCACAGTGGGCTGCTGAGCTGCGTTGCACAGTGTTCTCACTAGGAGTGAACACGTTGGGTGCTAACATCATGTTAACAGGACTGTACTCTTTCATGTCTTGGAGCTGGTTTTCTCTTCCCATGTGTTGTGTTGCATGGTGTAGTAGAGACCTTACAGAGTCCAGGAACACTTGACCTGTGAGCTGGTAACATTCTCTGTGGCAGCAAGTAGATGTGTAGCACAGCTTTTGCTTACCTTGCTCTCCTAGGGCAGCAGCGCTTGTTGGGCAGGATTTATGGTAATCACACGGAAGGATAATTCGCTAGAGGAGTTGAAGATGTGAGACAGTGCACATCTTTGTTGAGGTGGGCATCACTAGGTCTAGGTACTGTTGCAATAACATTTATTATCTATTATTAGATTTAGCTGGATTCAAATGCTGTGCGAGCATTGTCCTGAAGCTCTTTGCAGAGATAAGAGGAAAGATGAATTAATGTAATGAATAGCATGGGGAACAAAAAGCATGGACGCTAATGAAAGAGAGGTTAAAAAGTGAGACTGTCAGCAAAAGATGTAATAAAATATGAAGTATGGATTGGAGGATAAGGAACAGCTAAATAACAAACAGAAGAAATCAAAGAGAAAATAGGAATTGAAATTCAATCTTCACAGAAAATAAAGAATTTTTCTGAGAAAACAACTTCCTTATTTTATACTAGTCATGTAATAGAGAATTTTTGCATTACCAGTTTTCAGAATGTACTTTTTGGAATGTAATTCTGTTTCTTAGTCCTTATTTTAAGGGATCAGCTCCAATTTATTTTCAACACATGAGCTTCCACCCTGTTTCCTCTTTGATTTAGCTAGGCCCAAACTGCTTGGCCTCTAGATCTTCACCGTCAGCAGCTGCCCAGTTGGGATCTCCATCTGATTAAACTTCCAAGAGCTACATTTTCCTTGTGTAAATATAAGTATTTCAAGCGTATGAGACCATTTTGTGCTGATAGAGTTCACCTACCAGTGTCTTTAAAAAGCTACTTTAATGCTTGATGGCAGCTACCCTTTTGTTTTGTTAATCTTATACCTGGAGAAACCCTGATGTAACTGACTGAAAAGGAATTTAAAACATTTTTCATGATGGAAATACTTGTTGAAAAAAGCTTTTGTACTTGGCCAAGGAAGGACAGGCTCTAAGTGATTTTTTTTTTTGTTTTTGAAGTTTCAGTTACGCAGCATTTCCAGATGGTCATTAGATTCTGGTGGAAGTCTGAAGGATTTGCAACTTGCTGTGAATGAAAAATCTAATAAAATAGAAACCTTTAGATGTGAAATGAAATGTTTCATGTTTTAAATTTAATTTTCTATACAGCTCTGTTTAAAACAGTTCTGTTTAAAAGCAGCATGCTCTAATTTAGAGACCACATGGTCATTTATTTTAAGAAATGTTTTCTTTTTATGGCCTCTCTGAACACTGCAATTGTATCAAAATAGATATTTTTCCATATTTCTGGAGAGGAGATAACTAATTTATCAGGTCTCAGGAAATAAAATCTTTGAAACAATGATTTAATTTTTTTTATGGACAATAAGGTTATTGTATAGGAAAAACCCCAAACTTTCATAAAGTAGCGTTCCTTAGACATCAGAGCAAGTTTGAACTTCTTTGATGAGAATTACTGTTTAGTTACAAACAAGTACAATGAGCCCTCTGTTTTCTGTGCAAGAAAATGTCCCCAAAACCTGTGGAGTGGCACACTGAACTTAAATTGCGCTGTCATAATACTACCTACAATTCAATAAAATTTCTAACAAAATAATATAGGGACACTTGATACAGTCTTGAATCCTATGTTTCATTGAACATTTTCAGTTAAGCCTCTTGAAAGAAAAACAAGAATTGTATTTTGTGTGTGTAATTATTCAACTTCTATGACTTTTGTACTGGAAGTAGAATAGCAACCATACTGATAGGGAGAATTTTGATTTAAAATATTTACTTCCTTCACTATCAGCTGCAAACTTCTGCTGTTACATAGAATAATAGAGTTGTTTAGGTTGGAAAAGACCCTCTAAGATTATTGAGTCCAGGTATTAATTTAGCACTGCAGAGTCTTACACTACCTTCACTACCATCCACCATGTCCCAAATGTCATAGCTACACATTTTTTGAACATATACAGGTATGGTGATCCTATCATTTGCCTGGGTCACCAGTTCCAAGTCTTGACTGCCCTTTTGCTGGAGAAGGTTTTCCTAATATCTATTCTAAACCTCCCTTGATGTGACTTGAGGTAATTTCTTCTCTTTCTGTCCCTTATTACTTTGAAGAAAAGGCCAACACCCACCTGGCTACAACCTCCTGTCAGGTAGTTTGGAGAGTGGTAAGATCTCCCCTGAGCCTCCTTTTCTCCAGGCTAAACACCCTCAGCTCCCTCAGCCATCCCTCACCAGACTTGTGCTCCAGACCCTTCACCTGCTCTGTTGCTCTCGTCTGGACATGCTCCAGCGCCTCGGTGTCTTTCTTGTGAGGGGCCCAGAACTGGACGCAGGATTTGAAGTGCAGCCTCACCAGTGCTGAGGGGGACAATCCATGCCTGGGTCCTGCTGGCCACACTATTGCTGATCCAGGCCAGGATACCATTTTCCTTCTTGGCCATGTGGCTACACTCATCTCACGTTCAGGCTCGGGCCTATCAGTACAGCCACATCCCCTTCTGCCTGGCCTCTGCCCAGCCAGTCTCTCCCCACCTTGTAGCACTGCCAGGCTTGTGGTGACAAAAGTGCAGGTCCCAGCACCTGGTACTGTTAAACCTCATCCAGTTGGATTTGGCCCATCAATCCAGTCTGTCCTGGTTCCTCTGTAGAGTCCTCCTACCCTCCAGCAGATGCACACTCCCTCCCAGCTTGGTCCCATCTGCAAATTTTCTAAAGGTAGGTTTGACCCCCTCAGCCAAATCATCAGCAAAGAGATTAAACATGGCTGGGCCCAACACAGATCTCTGGGGGCCACCACTGGTGTCTGGCCATCAAGTAGATGCAGCCCCATTCACCACCTCTCCCTGGGCCTGGTGGTCTAGCTAGTAGGCAGAGGCAGTATCTACCTGCAGATATCCTAGGTATATTTAGGTATTTACTTACAAATATCTCTGTATGTTTATAGCACTTCTTATCATGTTACTGTTTTGCCTATGAGGTCTGTGATTAGCTTTACATAATGCGTATGAAGATCAGGGGTAATTCTGACTGGAAATAGTAGTCATAAAGCAGTCTAAATACTTGAATAATGTAACATGATGCTGCCACCTATTTTATTCTATTTACCTTTTCCCCCCACATTGTTAGTTAGATTTAGTTCAGAACCAGAAAGCATAGTAGCAAGTGCTTTACAGGTTTTGGACACATTTGTGAACAGTGTTCTAACCTCATAGAAAAAAATCCTCAAAGACTTAAAGAAAAAGGTGAAAACGCTACAATATTTATGAGTTGTATACTATATACTAGACATAATCAAAGGAGGAGTCATGCCTTACGCAGTGCTGTCCCCAGATTAGTACTACCACTATAAAGAAAACCACTCCCCTCCCTGCCTCCAGTGGGAGACAAAAAGCAGAGATCCAGGGTTGAGATAAGAACAATCTACTGGAAATAGCAATGAGATAAGAAAACAAACAATAACAGCGACAATATTAATAACAAAAGTGTGCAAAGAGAGGTTGACTTGAGTGCAAAAGTATTCACTGACCAATGCAGTGGAACCCCAAGAGAATGAACAGCAGCCAGTGATTTCTCTACCCAGGCACACATTTTTTCCACCCAAGCCATACCCTTCATCCTGGAAGCAAGAGTCCCTTCTTTGCAGCCCCCAAAATGATGTGAGGTGGGTGGTATAGAATAACAAGCTAGCCACATGCACACATGGCTCCAGGCTTGGCCCCCTCATGGCTACTGTGGAAAAATTAATGCTGTCCTTGCTGAAACCAGGACAGGAGATAAACCTCATACTTTTATTAGAAGTGACAAATTGATTTTAAGGAAATACTGCAGATTCCTCATAAAAAGAAAATCCGTATAAAAGGATATAGGGGAAGACAGTTGTAGAAAAACTGTAACTAAACTTTATCTAAGCAAGTTATGAAACAATTGCAGAAACGACTTCTGGATCTCTGGAGGCAATATCTGTTCCCACTCATTAATCAGAGATCACAAGAAAGGGTAATACTTAATTATAGTGTTTGCTTTTCTTTCTTCCATATTTCAAATACTTTGATATCACAGTGCAATATATACATATGAGAAAACTATTAACAATGTCTTTGGGGTGTTTACACCTACAAATAAGAGAACGTGAATAGTTACAGTACACACAGCAGATGTGTTTGCAATGCTGCACTGATCAGGAAAGAAATAACAGATGAATATGGCAAATGATGTTGAAATTGAGGCATGCCTTTCTGTAAAGTGCAGGTCTTCAGTTTCTCAAAACTACACAAATTAAAATAGAGTTTTATTGTTGTGTCTATGACTAATGTATTTAAGATAATACAATTATCTGACTGTGATGTTACTTCAATATGACAATTGAGTTTGCATAGTATTTTATCTTATGAAAATATATTATTTCTAATTAGATATCTTTCTTCTAAAATATATTGTGGAATCCTTTATATGAGGTC
This sequence comes from Melospiza georgiana, assembly GCF_028018845.1. Taxonomy (NCBI): domain Eukaryota; kingdom Metazoa; phylum Chordata; class Aves; order Passeriformes; family Passerellidae; genus Melospiza; species Melospiza georgiana. Next base: position 50,720,093 of record NC_080432.1, on the reverse strand, counting down.
CTTGCCTAAAATTAATGATTATGATTTCATTTCACTCTTTAGGGTAGATGAGGCTTACTTCTTAAAAATTTTGAGTACAGAAGGCCACCATAACAGTTGAACAATCCAGGTCATATAGATTTGATTACAAATTTTATTGAATATCTTTTGGACAGTAGTTATTATGGATGATGCTACAGCAGAAATATTTTCCACAAATAGGTATCATATAGGAATCAGTCAAACATAACAGCATCACAGCACGATGTTGACCAGTATGCCATGTCTGAAATTCTTAACTTCTTACTTGCAGTCTTCATCATAAGATTTGTGGAATGCTGGATACAAGTAGCCTAGTAATTTAATAACTTATTGAAAAAAAATCTGTAAAATAAAAGTTCCCTAAATTACATGTAAATAATGCTTTTTCTTTTCTTCCCAGTCTCTTCCTGGTTTTGATGTTTGCAATTCTTAGTAAGAAAGGCTAAAACAAATCTTCTATATAGCATTGTCAAATACAAAGAGCATTGATCTGAATATGACAGCCAATGTATTGGAGCTGCCAAAACAGTGCTTCGATGCTCTTTATGTTTTATAAGTATTGAAATATCTCTGAAGTGATGTACTTCATTATTTTGAAAGCATGGTTTTTATAATACCCATTTCTCCTTCAAATCTAATCAATTGTTTGAATTGCTTTGAAAACAGTAAAGGTAGAGGAGTATTCTCAGAATACAAAAAACACTGAAAATGGAAAAATGCATTCTGGCTTGCCTTTGTCTGGGTTTTGAAAAGCTGCTTTTGAAAACTTGTATCACTCTTAAGCAAAAAAGGCATGTAGAGGTTCTGAAATTAAATTATTTATTGAATTGTGGCCAGAGACATATCTTCTAATCAGAGGAGCAAGTAATTGAAATAAGTGTTACAGTGGAAACGCCGTTGCTCCATTGGTGTTCCTACTTTATAACAATATTCTTCTTAATACTAAAACTTGATGTAGTATAGACAGACTATAGTTTACTGAAGTTTTTGCTTTCAATCCATTACTTCTAGTTTGGCTTGGATTAGGAGAAGCCTGAGTTGCAATCCACTAGTTAATCTCTGATGTAAAGTTTTCATTCTGTTCAGTGACACTAAAAGCAAGGCATCCATAGTTTAACAGATGCAGATATTTAATAAATAGCTTCCATTATTAAAACAAAATAAAGGTGAAAAAACCTAGCTTTCATCCTATAGGCAAGTCTCCAGATTTAAAGAAATACATATCTTATATAGCCAACAATACAAATAATAAAAAACCTAATACAATCTTATTTTGCCTTTTGATAATATTTACTTTTCATTTAGTAGACCACAGCCAAAAAGATATTTTGAATAGCATGCAGTTCAGGGAGCAGTATATTACTACTGGGCACTGTGTTCTGCCCCGTAACAAGGTGAAATATGTCTGAATGGCTTGAAGCACAAAGACAGCAAGAAAAACACAGCATAAATTTTCTCAGTTTATAAATATGCTAGCATGCAGTGCTTATTTTCATAGATTATTTTTTCAGGTTGCTATTTGGAATTCAAAATTTACCAGTTTTTCCTAACATGTTTTTCTCAAAGGCTTAATGCTAGGCAGATATAATTACCAGTAAAATGCTGTTTGCAGTTTCAAAGGTTGCTTGATATTAAAGAATCATAAAAGTAAACATGAAATATTTCAATCAGAAAGTCTGTTCCTTTGGAAGTATGCATTTTAATATTCTTAGTGACTGTGTTGAAAACAGATTGTTATGTAAATTATAGATGTCTAAAGGTTAAGTAATGCTCATCATAAATCATTGTGGTCATTTGATTTTTCAGATCAATCATTTCATTATGAAAATTCCAAATCTTCTCCTTTTGACAGAAGGCTACTTCCAGTAAAGGAAAAACTGCTGTCTTTCATGATGAATGTTAGCATTAATTTTTTTTACTAGTTATTTGAAGTTATATTCTTTTACATTCTGAGTACTTAGCTCATGTCAGTGTTTCTGTGAGTTTATGGGAACAGGAATTCTTGAGTGAAAAAGTTTGTGAGTAAGTACAACATTATGCCTTCAAAGGGAGTTTAAGGAAAGGTACTTTGGTGGTGGTTTTTTTCTTTAAAAATAAAAATGTGAATTTTTGTCCCACCCAAGATGAAATCTAAGAATTCTTAAATTTATGAGGATGCTAGCAGGTTTGATGTACAAAACAGCCTGAATCTCAACTCTGTGCTGCTTACCATTTTCTTAAAAGAAGAAAAGTTTGCTACTATTATTGCTGCTTTAAATTCTATAGAAGACTGACATCCCTTTTCCTAGAGATAGCATCCTGTATTTCTGTTTGTAAAAGTACTTCTGCTCATATTTCCAAAAGATTTTTTTTCCATAGGTGAGACAACAGAGTACCTACCTATTTAATTTGTGTATAGACTAGTGTGCCTAATTGTTACTTTGAATCAAGTGGTTTCATTCTATGAGTAAGACCAGGCTGTGATTTTGCTATAAATCAAGTAAAAATGTCAAGAGCTGTGCTTTAATGAAAGCGAACTTCAGTGGGCTCCTCTTGCTTGTGTTGTCTCTGAGAATAGAGACTGGTAAATGATTACACATACAGATTTTTTCGTTCAGTGCAGTGCAATGATGACTTAACTAAACATACTGAGTGCTAACAAATGAACAGGAACAGTAAACAGACAGAAAATGAAATAAATTGATTCAAATGAACTACATATGCTAATACAGTCCAAATGCAGGCACATCTTGGATCTCTTCAGCTTTCCTCCTTCGTTTGGAGCCAAAGCTCTCATGCAAAAAAGCCATAGTTGATCTAACTTGATTTAAGATCATGATGCCAGTGAAAATGATGACCTGGTGCTTTGTAACACCTCTGTTTCCTTTCCTTGTCATCTGTCTCTGATAGTATCCATGTTACTTTAATGTGAATCAGATATGATCATAGATGCCACTAAAATCTTGTCTGGGAAAAATATGAAAAAATGTTGCCCACAAAACCCGTAGGAAAATTGGATCCTAGACTTCACTTTTGGTGAAGTCACTTTTCCTTTAAAGTAAGTGCTCTGAAATGTGAGTTTATCAATGCTACTACATTGCATTATTTCTTTTCATCCACCCTTGCACTACAAATATGTTCTTTTATGTAAAAGTACTGCAGTCAGACTGCCTAGTTTAACAGTATTTGTGTCCTGAATCAGTTAAAAGAAATTCAGCAACTCTTGTTTGCTCTTGAGACTTATTACATAGTTAAATATTAAATCACTCAGTTTTCAGCAATTTATCTAAAATTTTCACTGCCCTGGAACTTTTTTTAATAAATATAATCTTTGTGTTTAGTTAAATAGAAAAAGTAAATAAGCAAAGATGCCAGATCATGTGAATAATTTTTATGGCTCCTGCATGCTTTGAATTAGCAGTGGTGTTTAGGATTTGACTGTCAAGTAGATTAACAGAAGTGAGCTGGACAGACAATAGAATGTTTTTTATGATCAATTTGAACTATTAGGGGTGAAAATGTCTATAGATCTGTCAAATCCTTGTTCTGATGAATGCACTCCAGTTAATAAATTGCTGTAGCCTTCTAAAAGAAAAAAAAAAAAACGGCCTTTATTTCATTTTCATTCATTATATTTCTGTTAAACGTGCCTTAACATTCATTAAGTGTACAAGCTTGCACTGGAATCTTGTTTGTGGTCAAAAAGTTGTAGAGTTTAAGTTTTCCAAGGTCTATTGCTGTGATGGTTGTGTTCCTAGCAAGAGCATTTTAATGCCAGCAAACGTCATTAGAGCCATTCAGATATCAGCAGTGTTTTCTGGAAAAAAATAAACAAATTTCTACATAAACAAGGAGGGGAAGAGATTGGAGTTCTTTGTTTTGTTGGGGGTTTTTTGTTTTGTTTTGTTTTGTTTTTTTTTTTTTTTTACTTAAGCATTAGTTTTAAAGTATGCTTGGTTATGATTATATTGGGTATAGAGAGCTGAGAAAATTGATAACCTTTTATCAATGAAAGCAATACCTTTTACCAGAAACAGATTGCTCTCAGCTTCTGTAAATTAGGCAGTTTGTTTGCTTTAGAACTGTGCCATCTGGCAACAGCAAGTAGGTCTTAGAGATTTTAACTAGTTCCCAAATCTGCGTGTATTTTCTTAAGTCATGGGAAAAATAAAAAAGAAATTATAGGATTTTTTTCTGTTTCGTTGGTTGAAATTCAGATAAATACCTTTTTCAGTGTCAGGGCATCACTGAGGCACAGATGAAAACATCACTTCAGGTGACTCCTCAAATTTCAATTAGGCAAACCAGCAGTGTGCAAATTGATTCTGTCTATAAGGACATGTCTCTAACACTGAGGGAACTTTTCAAAAGCATAAATACTATCTTGCACCTGCTAACTTTCGATTGCTCTTTTTCTTCCTGACTTGAATTGTCACACAACTGGTTTAATAGCTGGCTCAAACAGTAGCCAGGTAGTAGCAGTAAGGAAGAGATATTAAATCAGGAGAGCGCAGTCATTGCATTTTAATACAGACTGCACATTTCTTTGAAATTGTACTGAGTGCTTGCCCTGAGCTATAGTCAATACTGAATATAACAATTTGACAGAGTCACTATAGCTAACCTATGTTCTTAGTACTTGGTGATTGAGCTTTCTGACTAGAGTTCATGGTTTTGTTATAACATGGAGTGTTCTGGGACTTTTCAGACTGATGATATTTCATTATCTGCCAGAATTTTCCAGCTGAGATCAGTGGGGATCCTCCCCACTGATAGTCTCAGGGTGTATACAGTCCAGCTGCAAGCAGTTTTCCTGAAGAACTACTTCTTTTTGTATTTCTATTCACATCAAAAAAATTGCTAACATCAGCTGTGTTGGTATGTATACTGTTAAGCTTAGCTGACAAAAAATAAATACATATATTTTCTAGGTCCTCCCCTATTGGGGTATATTACATTCTAGACCAAAAAATAATCTTCGCCATTTCCTAATGTCAGTCTGCATTATCCCACTGTTGGGATAAAGTTGGGAAAGTTCTACCATGTTGATTCATATAAATTTGAAGAGTTGTTGAAAAAATTATTATACTGTTTATTCAGGTAAACATTGGCTGTTCAACATTCTGTAGTACTTAATGTATTAGAATATAGTAGTCACAAAACAAAAAAGAAGAAATGTATCTTAGTGCTAGACAAGTTATTCGTTTTTCTTTGAGGGGAGAGGATGGTAAAGAGAAATAAAAATATCTGTCAAGATTTTTTGAAATTTATAGACAATACAGCCTTGTGTTCATGATGCCAAAGATTTGTCAGCACTTTTGTAATGAAACTGGGGATATACATCTGAAGTGAAATTTCCCTCCAGAATGACTTGTTTTTGTTTAGATTCCCAACTCTAGGGGAACATTTATTTAACCTAAAAAAGGAGAAAATTTAATTTCTTCTGTATTATTTAAAACATATTTCATGTTTGCATACCATCTTTTAATTATCATATAGACAGTTTGTGAGCACATGATTTTTCAAATGCAAATGCTACAGGGGTAAACAAGAGAGAGCAGTGAGTTCTTCATATGTAATACTAGGGGCAGGATTGGAAAGTTTTGTCTGGGCCACTAGATCCTGGTTACTTAGTCACTCTTTTTCCTTCCCTTTTATTTTGGGTCATATGGATACCCAGAATATCTGCAGAATAGTTTCTGAGGTCATTCCTGAAAGCGTGTCATGAATTGTGCACTTGTACACTAAAACATTGGGTTATGTTCTGTATATGGCTATAAACTAAAGTGACAGCTTAATAGCTTGCCTGTTGAACTTCATTTTGAAATACTGACTTTATATTTATGTCCCTTTCATTTGTGGTTTAGTGCTTCTAAGTTTCCATTTAATGTTGCAATTGTGTAAAACATACAATATATTGTCTACTTAGCATTTGAATCTAAGGGTACTTGGTAGAGCTCAAGGTCCCTATGCTTTACTCTTCCATTGGTAACAATAGGTAAAATTTCTCTGTATGGATAAGTAAACCCATTTTCTGGGGAAGTGGGGCTTGTTCCAAATCCCTTTCAGTTCATTTGTGAATGATGAACCTCCTCATCCTCCTCACCTCTCCTTATTGATTTAAAACATTGTGGCCATGAAGGCTTCTGGTAAGTTTTGGGCATAACTTGGCATGGTAGTGGATGGGTCCAGCAGGAGTGATGCACGGCTAGATCCACCCATTCTTTACTAAACAGTAAAAAAACAGCTATGGAAAAATTTGGTAATGGGTAACACCCTTGGATGCTGTGACCATGAAATGGAGTTCAAAGTCCTGGGTGGAGTGAGAAAAGAGAACAGTAGAGTGAAGACATTTATTCAGGAAACTGTAGTTTGGGTCCCAAGGGAAGCAGCTCTGAAGGGTAAATGAAGTAAGCAAAGTGTCCTGTCAGTGTAAGGACATCATTCTTCAGGCAAAAAAGTGGTCCCTCCTTTCTCTGCAGAGAGCTCTATCCAAAGATCTTGAGAAAATAGGTCATACAGTATCTCTTTGGAGTATTATTTAAGGTCAGTCTACATCTGAAAGCAAGCAGAATGATTGATGAGGCATATGTGCCTATAGAGTTACATATATACACCTATATGTACACACAGTTTTCAATATACAGAATTATGTTAGTTAGTTTGTAAAGAGTCAGGGAGTACTTTCAATTGGTTTCCTTCTCCCACAAACTTATTTTTATCCTTTCTTTATTATATATTGCTGAGTGTTGTGTCTAAATTTAAAAAGAGCTGCATTTTAGTTTCAAGCTTTTCATACGCTTACAGAATAATTAATTAATAAATGCAATTCTATCAAATTTTAGGAGGCAGGGAGACAGGTTGTTGTGGAAGTATCATTAGTCATCTGCTCAACTCAGGTAGGTACCTGAGTGATTTTGGATATGTGGTCTTTCAGGTTAATACTTTCAAAATCTGTGTCATTGTAAGCATAGGTTTTGAAATGTTTTTGATACCTCTAGTATATCTGTTACCCAATGTAAAATTGTACTGAGGTTAAATTTGAGCATAACCTTATTTATAGTGCTTCCTGTAATGCTGTACATTGGGAAACACAGATTAATGACATAAATATGTAGCATTGCACCACAGAAATACTATCAGAACAACATCTGTAATTAAGTCTAAAATTAGTTCCTACTTTAGGAAGTATCGCTGAGTGCTTTTACATGAAGAATATTTATATCATAGATTATTTACAACTGCATAATTGAAGTTTGAAGAGTTTATAGGTAGCAACAGATAAAGTATTAAATTAGTACATTAGATATTGGTGGGGTTTCTTGGAGCCCATTCTAATATTTTGCAGCAACTGAATATTTTTTTGTTTTAATCACCTCATTAAGGCATAATGATCTTCTTGCACTGTCATAGCAGATAGCCTGTTAATGGGCTGGAATAAAACATAAACCTTTCAGGGCCATATATTAGGGTTGATTAAGCACTGCATTGCTTCAGTTTTACTCTAGTGTAACTCCACTGAAAACAACTGAAAGATACAACTAAATAGGTATAGTAATGCACTGGGGAAATTAATCTTTTTACTTTGTTTTGGTCATTGAGAAGACAAGCAGCATGTGCACTAAGGAAAGTGGTTTAGTGCAGTGAATTATACTTGGATAATTTTTGATGTGATCAGCACTATGCTGAGAGAGTTGATTTGAGAAAGGAACAAGTTTAATATAACTTCTTCCAGCATTAGTTGTAAGTTTGACTTTTACCATTGGATTGCCTATCATAGGCTGAATGAAGGCTTAGTCTTCCTAGGTGTATTTGTGGATAACCATTTAAAAACAGTGCAAAATGTTCACTGTCAAAAGGCAAGCCTTTTTTCATCATGGTGAAGATAGATTTGTACTTTCATTGGTTAAACGAGGATATATTTACAGGTTACTTCTTTTTCTGATTTATAAAGGACACTGTCTATATGTGTTCTTAAAAAGATGTACAACATTTTAGGAATACAGCAGGTTAAGAGGGAGGGCAGCATTTAATGCAGGGGTTGTATTTCCAGAGAACTGGAACAGAATCAGCATCCTTAAGCACAGGCAGAAGTGGAGTTTTTACAGTGAAGAGTTTTCAACAGGAAAGTGAGAAAAGCAGGGTGAGTATCACCCGCTCTTAATAGCACTATGTTGTCAACATCTCTAGCTCTCTGTGTACCTATCTAATTACTGTCATAAAAATTTCAAACAATACCACCCATGAGCAGCCATGGTATTAGATCCTGCTCTGGGACAAAGGACAAACTCATATGTCAAACCTAAGTATGTGATCCATCAAATGTGGACTAGTATCTTGTATTCTGACAGTTGAATTGTTTATTTGCATACACATCTGCAATTGAGCCTACTCAAATGCTCTCTGTCCAGGGATGCTGTAGGGTCATTTTCTATATACCTCTATGTCATACCTAAACCTGTTTTGTAGCTCATAAACAAGATATTCCATTCTAGAGCAGCAGAAATCCTTAGACCATGCCTAATGCATGTAGCAACATATCAGATTCCACTGTGTCATTCTCAGTAATTGTCCTGTCCACCATTGATATTGTAACATGGATGTTACAGCATTTAATCAATAACCACGGTTGAAAACATGCTTCAGCCTGTAGTATTAGGAACTCGAACCTTTTAGCAGATTGGCCACATCTTGGCCACTGAAGTAGAGGTGAGGTTTTCACGGCAGAGACTCATCTTGCCTCCCTTCTCTTGAAGAAGAAAGGACACAGCACAACCAGAAATAGCAGATTTCTGGGGCTGGATGCAATGTGATCAGCTTTGCCTTTGTGAGACACCCAGCTTTAGTATTCTTCTTAAAGTGATAACCCTGACTTCTGTTTCCTGTTCTAAGTGTATTTTAACATTTGATAAATGTTAAAACCAAAGCTGTACAATAATGCTGGCCTCCATTTGCCTGCGTTCTCAGGTGCATGACCTCATTCACTGTGATACCTAATGACAATGCCTTTTTCACTATCTCTGTAGACTTTTATCTCTTCACTCACAAGGGTACACCTGAGGTAAACAGACTAAGAATGGTGAGAGTTTTTTACTTGGTGGTTAAGGAACCAAGCATAAAGTGATTAAAGAACTGTGGGATATGGGAAACATAAATGAAAATTTATTCAGGTGAATGGATATTTAATCACAGTATCCTAGAACTTTCATCAGTATTCCAAGGTATTAATTGTGTAAGTTTTTCATATTCATCTGCAAAGCCGACTAAGCTGGTTGTCTATACCTAGAAGGATATTTTTTCAGTTGTTTAAATAAAAAGAAGGCAACAAGCCAAACATCTTTCAATCAGTTATCTGCAGGTCTGTTGTAGAAACCTAAACACTGAAGTATACCCTCTTCTCCTTCTGCTAAACCTGCCTTTGTAATGCAGTGCAGCACTGTGTAAAGCTATTCCACTTGCTCCAGTGCAGCACTGAGCCCAGGAATTCTAGCTCATATTCTGAAAATTGCATGTCTTCAGTAGATCATCTCAGTGCTTAGGCCAATTAACCATGCACTTTGCAGAACTACTCAGTTCTGGTGGATTGCTATGCTGACACAGTTTTGTTTGGTTTCTAGGCTGGAAACCTTTTATTCACTGGTAGCTCTTGCATCTGCATGGGATTACACAACGACAGTATCTTGCAGTGTCTAGGCAATATTATTTCTGCTTTGCAGCCTGGTTGTGAGTCCTGTTTTCAGACCCTATAAGCTTTCCTCATAGAGGTCATTTGCATGTTCACCTAGGTTATAAATTCCATGTTGGGATCAAGTGCCTTAAAGTTTGTTATGGTAATACTCTGTTACCACATCTAGTGGGATCAGGGTTTTCAGTTTAAATGGTGAAACATTGCTCAGAGATCATAAAGCAGGACTGTGGTCAAGCGTAAAACCCAAATACCGCAAGTTAAGTCCAGGGTGTTGAGCAGCATGTTGCATCATAACTTGGAAATATGTCTGCCTGTAGACAGAGATATAGCAAATACCTGAGAATACCAAGGACCATTTTTTGCCTAACATTTAATTAGAGGAGTCAGTTTCAGCCTTGAGCTGTTCCATGAAAGCTGAAGTGAAGGATTCAACCCTAAGTCAAATTAAGCTGTAAAGTTACTGAGATATTGTGGGTCTCTGATAATTTCTTAACTGATGCATTTTCCTTGCTAATGGAATTTTATTAAATGTGATATGTAGCTGTAAGATCACATTTATCTGGGTAATTTTTCTTTATATCTGCATTAGAAATAAGTAGACAGACCAATGAGTCAAGAATTACAGTGGGAAGTAATTGCTTAATGGGATAAAAAGTAACCAATAGTAGCATTTTATTCCAAAAGTAAAAGTCTCACACTCCAGTCACAGGTGTGTAAGTCAGTAGAATAATTTTCTGAGATTTTGTTGCTAAGAATCTACTGTATAATAATAGTAATAATAATGCCATTTTGTCCAACATATTTCCATTAGCAAGCGTGGTTTAGTGATAGCTCTGTACAAATATGCTCAAGACATAGTCAAGATACTTAAAATGCAGTTTCCAAAGCAAACTTACTTGTACAAAGCACTCATTTTGTATTTTTAACATAAATAAGCGTATTTTTAGGGGTTTGGTGAAATGTTGAGCTGCTTTTGAGAGTATTGTCTTAGAAATGAAATGCTACAATTCTCAATATGAATTTCCAATCATTTTCTGTATATGTGTGATAAGACTTATTTTAGTTGGGTTTACTTCCTATTAGGAGACATGGTGTATAATTTTTCACTTCTACTAGAAGCAAAAGCCCTTTAAATATGATTTTCTTTTCATTGATATAAATGAATTTCTGTGAACTCTGAAAACATTTCTTTTTTTCATTTCTCTATGACAAAGTCAAAATAATTCATGAATAACAGAAGGCGTTGTTAGGAATTATGGGTTGCACTGATCATACTTAAAATAAGTACCTTGTGCATTCAACACTGATCATAAAAAATTACAAAATTCCATCATTCTGAGTGCTTTGCTGTTCTAAATATGAGTAAATGCACCAGGCTGCATTTGCTGCATAGAGTTCGGGAAGAATAAAACTTTTGAAAAGTATGCCTTCCTTTTTCTTTCTTTTTTGGGATCAATGGTACACACAAAAAGCTGATATGAAGGTGGAAAGGCCAAAGCTGAAGGGCTTTTTTTATAGATTTACTTTTCTGCACATTTTGTTTAGAATCTTAGAGTGATTTAAATGAAAAATATGAAGAAAAATAATTATATTATAAATAAAAGTGATCATCCCGAAAAATTTACTGGGTTGGCTAATAGTAAGAGGTTTCATATTCCCTTGGTGTACCTATGAAGTGATTTAATTACTAAATAGTTCAAATTTCTTTATTATGTAGTGTTTGCTGCCTTTATAAGGTCAATATGAATCTTGATAATAGATTGTAAAAAGTACGTGCACTTGCTATATTTGCATCCTTATGGATCATTATTTTTTTTTCTAGACATGTCAGTAATTGATTTGGGTAAATTTGGGTTTTTATGTAAAAGATGTGCATTGGTTTCTATAAAATTAGGAAGAGAGCACAGCAGTGATATAAGCCACAAGGTTCACCTCTAGCATCAGAGGAGAGCAGCAGTGGTCATCTTGCTTCATTAGGGGCACATCTTTAAAGTTACATCTTCTCATTAGTGTTGAATTTCAAGCAAGAAGGTAGGGGAGTCATTCTACCAGTTTCCCTTTCCAAGAATGGTGCATGGATATCTTTTGTTATCAAACCACATCTGCAATCACCCTGCAATTGGTGTAAATCCTAAAGACTAATTAGGAGATAAACTCAATGTTTAAATCTACCACAGAATTGTTCAATATTATATCCTGAATGATCAAAATTAGCTATTGTTTGCTTTCATTATTTCAACAAACTTCGAGTAAGGTCTTTGCTCTCAGAAGGTCTCCTATATATATGCCTGGGGTCTTTGGCAATGGATATTAAATTTACTGTCTGAATTTGAAAAATATAAATTTATTACCCATTTTAAACTTAGCCAATTTTTAAAAAATATTAAACTTTCATTAATTAAATGCTTTCAGCTTGCATATCTAGTGGAATCCGAAACACCCTCATTCTGTCATTGAGGCACTTGGCAGGGCCATTGAAACTCTAAATTCTTAGTCACAAACTGCAGGTTTTCTTTTACAAAAGGAACCAAGTGAGAAGAAACCAGTGTTTCTTGATCTAAATACTTATTATCATCCTTATATTCACCATATATTAATGTTATTTGGCATTACTTTAATTCCTGCAGTCTTTGTGTGTCTTTGCGTATTGTAAATCGCACTATGATTTTTATTTGAAGCTTATGTACTACATTAGTTTAAGCTTCACCACAGACTTTGTCCCATCCTTTCAGAGTATTATATGACAAAATAAGTAATGTCATAATGAATTAACAGTGTCACCACAATCTCAACAAATAAAGGCCTAATATAGTTCCTGAAATAAATGGAAATACTCTCATTAACTTTTGCCATTCATCAGATTGTCCCTAATTGTTCATCACAAAGATTGTTAATCAGAGAAGCAGGATAAGATTTAACAGTTTTGACCTTTCATATCTGCATGGCTGCTGTATTATGCCTAAATAGTTTGGTGAATCTCTTAGTTTTAATTTTCTGTAGTTTGTGTAGCATGAAATGTAGCATTTTTCTTGTTTCTTTTTCAGAGGCAATAAACAAGTATGTAAGTGTGGCTTTGTAAAAAGACATTTAATGTCTATTTCTTGTATCATTATATGATGCTAATAAAAGTCTACAGTGTATTTTATGTGAAATAGAGAGGACAGTCATTAATTTCAGATGTCATAGTAAGGCTATATTCCTAGTTAGCATCAGCAAGTGTTCAGTAGTGGTGCAAAACTTAATCCTGCTGTTGTTTCCTTTATCTGTTTCTTTCTGAACCAGACTTGATAATGCTACTAACCTCAAAGTCTATTTGACATTAATATTCCACATGCACAAGGAATAGAAGTAGTGTGTATTAATGAAGACCATAGTATTGTGATTTTCCAGCAGCAGAATAAGAACGGATTTGAAAGAGAGGAAATATTTCCTGACTCCTAGTGCTTTAGCTTCAGGCTGATAAATAGCATGGTTTGGAATCAATTTCAGCATTGATCTGAAAGATAATCCTCTTCACAACAACCACGTCCAGAGGTTTTTACTGTGAGGTGTGAAAATGAATGGCAGCTCCTAAATAAATTTAAAAAAAAGAAATAGAAAATGGAATGAGGCCTACAGGGAGAGGGGTAGGTAGTTATTTTTCTGTCACACATGAGCTAATACACTGCAGACATTTATTTAGGAAAAAAAAGCGATCTGTACATGGAAAGAGTATTTATTTTCTTAATTGCCGAAACGATACTCTGAAATTGAAGAATCAATCATGTTTATTGTTATATGTGGGAAATTAAAAATATACAGTATACGGTAATTTAACTTGCAGTGCAAGGAATCCATAGTACACTTCTAATCGATATTCTGTACTTCATGCTAGCTTGGTCATGTAGGGCACCAGGAGGGGAAGAAAAAGCTGTGAATGTAGACTCAGCTGTTCAACTTGGAAGGCTTTTATTCAACAAATATGGATTACAAGGGGTACCTGAGAGAATACATGTTAGTGTTTTGAGTTGGAATGTATTTAACACAGTGTCTAAGAATTTCTGTGGATCAGAATTGAAGAGTTTTAGCTTTCTAGTTAAAATATGCTAGAAGAAAGATAAAAAATATTTTTCTTCCCTGTCAAAACATAAAAGCTCATCCTATCCCATAGGCTCCAGCTAAATGGACTGAAAGCACTCCATTCTACCTAAGCCATCACTATCTTCATTGCTTTGTCACATCTTCATACTTGGTTGAAGCACAAGGGCATTTTTGAGCGAGACGCGAGTGAATTACACTTCGAACAAGCTTGAGCAACTGTTTCCCAGTGGTACAGAGTGTGTCCTTACTGCAGCCTTCAGATGCTGCCTGAACTTCATCTCACATCATGAATAAGTTAGCTGACATGAGAATTCAGGGACTCTTAGTTCTAATTTCATTTCCTTATCCAATGTTTCCCAAGTTTTTGAAATACTATGTCTCTGCATACAAACAAATTAATTTCTTTCAGACTCAGCAAATACAACAGAAATATATCTGATCAGGAAAGTTCTTTACAATCTGTACATCTTTGCTATATATTATGACATCTTCTTGCTAGCATCATTTAAAGCATCTTAAAAATGGAAAGTGGTGATGTTCAAAATGCCATGCAGACACCTGAGTTTGTCCATCACCCAAAATTCATTGGATCTTGTATCTGGTCCTACATCAGCGTTCTGCCAGCATGAGTAGCCAGTATTGTACTGGTTGTACTGACCTTCACACTTCAGGCTCTCCTTCTTTCCTGCAAATAGCTTCCAGACTGGCTTGAGGTTGTTGCTATGATATTTTATTATATCAGGTTTTCAGGAGCTTTTCAGGTATTCCACTTTCTAAGATAATTTTTTCCATGTGATTCAGCTTTTTTTAGTCCTGGAAAACATCTCACCTGTAAGCAAAAACCCTGTCTCCATGAAATGACTGGGAATTTTGCCACAGACAGAGTAATGGCTCTGATTTCACTATCTTTCCTACCTTTAATGAGGATTCACCAAGGCAGAGAGGCAGGACAGAAGTAGGTGAGTTTTTCTGATGTAGGTTTCAGTGATTTATTTCAATTTCAGAGAAACCACAAAGCTTGTAGTAGTTGAAGAGGCTGGAAACTGATGTAGTTCCTGAGATATGTTTCAATAAAGCTAAGTATGGTGGATACAAACTAGGTAATTGCATGCATTGTTTGTAGCATAAAAGGTGTTTCTACTCAATATTTTCATTAATTGCAGGACACTTTGCAAAATTAGAACAGAAAGTAAAGTTCGTAAGAACGCTCCTGAGAGTTAACTCTGGTTTTTTGGAAGTGATACTGGAATGTATTAAACATTTGAATTGTGCAGAACTTGGAGAATAAATAATCCAAGATAAACACTGAAGGATTTTCAAGTAGCAAGGAAACAATTACATACTTGGAATTTTGCCAGAACACTAATCCTGGAAATTTTATTCTCACAGGTTGCTATGCATTTTTTCATAGCTGCTAGGACCTAAGTTTCATAACCTCCAATGGCAGTGTTTTCTCTTTCCACTTTGGGAATATTATATTTTTTAAATATCAAAATAATTTTCTCCTACCTAATCTTAAAACCTAAAGGAGGTTTATTTGATATAGAATGTACATCTGCAAATGTAGGGTCATTACATTTGTTTGTAAACAAGAACTGTTTTTCATTTACATACATGTGAAATTTGATAATAAGTTGCTGTTTGACAGTGGTCTCTGAAGTAGCAGGTTGTTGTTTTCTGTGAGCATATGTGAGTACATTTACTCTTTATTAATTCATACTTTTCATTCCTGTTGGAAAGTCCTGAGTTTTGTTCGTGATTGAAGTACTACATAAGTGCCAGTTTTTACTAGTCCCACAGCAGCCTCTGTGCAAACATCACAAAAACAAAATGCACATTGCCACAAATAAAATTATCTCACCTCAGTAGTTAGTTTCAAGGTGAGGTATATTGAAGACAAATTTATTGTTACAAATATTAATTGATGGGCAGCTATTGTGCTTTTGATTTTCAGTTCACTTAACTCTAATAGTGAAAAGGCACATGAAGGGGAAGCAAAAATAATTGTAGTTTAAATCATCAAGATGTAGTGCTGGTAAAAAAAACCATTTTATTGGCTACTTCTGTCTGGTCTTAGATGATGATACTGCCTTCAAAATACTGATGCAAGTTTGAATTAATACTACTGCTTCTCTTTATTTAATTAGTCATGTGAACCTTCCATTTCATTAATAGATTTTATTGACTGAATCAATGCAAATTACAATAGTGCTTCAAATGAATATCAGCTCTTGCAGGCCTTTGCTAACCCTTGAACTTTAGGACTTGTATGTAGGAAATGCTTGTTCTTTTTCAGATTTTTAGAAACTTCTATTTCCTTCTGTGAAGGAAATTATTTTATTATTCCATAAGTTCTTTCTACAAAGGGAACTGTTTCTGAGTGTAATAGCCTCACCCTGCTATTTTTGAAAAAAAAAAAATTTTTTTTTTTTGGGGTGTCATCTAATGAAGTTTGTCTCCATTTAAATCATGTTTAGAAGAGAGGTTAAAATAGAGGTGGTACGGTGGAATGAATACATAACTAAGGAAATAAGAATAAAAGCTATTGAAATATTGAAAATAAGATTCAAAAGTGCCTTGCAAGGTCATTAGCTTGGAAGTACAATGAAAAATACTAGTGTATTTTCATGGACATTAATGTTGCATTGTTGATCCTTTTGAATCTTTGCCAGTTGCTTGATCAAAATCTATTGAGTGACAGTGAGCAATGGAGATGAAATTAAAGTCAAATTTAGACATAAATATTTAATGAAGACAGAATTACATAGGGCTGCGTAGTGATTTAAAGCAGAGCAATGTATGAATGGTGAGAAGTTTCTCGCCTAATTGGAAATTAGTGGACACCTTTGTGCCTGATTCACAGTACCTCTGGAAGATTTTAAGGGGAGTTAAAGTTAAATAAACTGGCTGTTTAAGACAACAGTGTCTTTGTGACCTCTCCCCTTCCATGTAACACTTGTGTCGTCAGCTGTTTTCTGAATATCTCATACCAGCCCAGTGGGTCTTTCAGCTCTTCTGGGAGGAAGATTTGTATTCCCTCCATGTCTAACGAGCCACCCAAGTGGCAGAGATATCTCCTGAAAAAACCATATAGATGGGCATGAGGTCAGACTGGATGACTTCCAGGGCTGTCTTCCAGTCTCATTTATTATATGGTTAAATGAATTGAGCTTTTGTGACAGTTGACTTGGGTTCTTTCCACAGCCCAAATTATCACCTCCGTTGGTCAGCGCATGGCACTCACGATGCCAAGGTTGTGCATTTGATCCCCATGGGGGCCATTCACTTCAGAGCTGGACTTGACAATCCTTGTGGGTCCTTTCCAACTCAGATCAGTATTCTGTGATCCTTTATGGCAGTAGGGTGGCTATTACAGTCTTCTGTAACTTATGACTCACCTGGATACAAAGATGATTGCAAATGATAAAATGTTGAGACAGAGAAGAAAGGGAAATATAGCCTAGAACAAAGTCTTAAAAAACTATTTTCTTTGCTATTTTTAATGCTTTCTTAAGTCAGCAGAGTCACCAGCTAGCTGATGGCTTGTTGAATAAGCTCTTACTTACAGTCTGACACCTGTGGTCGGGAGGAGATAGAACAAACTTGTTGGACAAGTTCAGGAATAGCTGTCCAGTTCCTTTTGCATATTTATAGATCAGAGTTTGCAGCTGCTGCTGTATTGGAAAAAGCAAGTCCTGCTGCTGCCACTACAGGGACCTGTTGAGGAATTGCAACACCAGGATTCAGCCCACCTGACTGTGAAATTAAACCAATTTACAGGTTACCAGGACAGCAGCTTAACATTTGGCTACATTAAAAGAAATTAATGTGATAAGCACAAAATACTTTTAATGTGTGTTCACTGTATTGAGTAGATATTTATAAGCTTGTAGACTGTTTTGGATTTACATATGTTTAGTGAAAATTCAGTCTTCACAGGTTTATTAACTAACAACACGCACTTGATGCTACTTGGAAATATCATTGATTTTTCGTATCTTGGCAGCTGGCCTCCTGAAAAGGATTCACAGCTCATGAATATACCACAATTGATTTTGCAGTTCATATAGCTTACTATTTTATTACAAGAGAGCCAGCAATATTGGATATTTTTGTAAAAAAAAAAATCCATGTAACTGATAAAACTATTCAGATCTTAGGACTGCATCATTTAGACTAATAAACTTAAAATGACCTAATAATATATTGTTTGACTCTTGTTCCATAGTACCAAATCTAGTGCAAAGGAGTGCACCTGATGCTGCTCTGGTTCTTTCTGTTATATATCATACTTTATATTAACTGAAAATAATTTTTAGAAGAGCAGTTTATTCTAAGTAGGACACAGTAGGTGAAAAGAATAATTTTCCTCTAACATATATGCCATTTTAAAATGAAGTTTAATAAATCCTTAACAGTCCTACCATTACTGTTCCAGAAAAAAAAATCATATAATTGATCTATATAAGTACCACTGCATAGCTATTTGCAGTGAGAGAAGTCCATTTTTTTCCCTAGAAGATCTTATAAACTATAATGTTGCAGAATTTTATGAGCTTCTTCCTTTCACCCAATACTTGTCTCTTCTTACCTTCTTCTGAACAAACGACACAGCAACAGAGAACTCTGTAGCATTCCAGTTTGTTATACACTGCAGGGTCCCTTTAAAACTGTCCATTGGATCTCTCCATTAAAATCAGAAGCTCACAAAACCATAAATGCCTTTCTCTGGCCACGCAAGTCTATTCTGAGCATAAAAGAAAGTGAAAAGGCAGTGTGTATTAGTATTACAGTCAGTATGTCTGGTCTGATTCTGAGATCAAAGACGTAAAGTTTTACTTTTGATATTGCATGTGTTTTGTAATTTCATGACACTGAAGATAAAATGTTCTGATCTCCCCAAGAGGAAAGAAATCATTCCCCTGGATCTTGTCAATTGGAAAATATAAACTTAAGGAGATGTAGCTACAGGTTAGTAAAGGAAATATTGCATCAGTTTCGCTTTTCAAAAATCTAATACTTTAGGGTTGGGTCTAGTAATGTACATCTAAGTAACCTTTTGTTTTGTTCTATTATTTCTTAATTTTTATAGTGAAAGCCGTATAATTAACTTATTTTATATCCACTTTCCTCATTTTATTTGTAGTACAATACCTGGTTCTTTGGGGAAAAAACCCCACCAAACAAACAAAGCACAAGCAAAACAGAACCAAAAACAACAACAAAAACAACAAAAAAGCCAAAACAGAAAAACCAACCAACCAAGCAGCAACAACAACAACAAAAAAACCCATGCCAAAACCAACTCATCAATTTTTTTTTCTAGTGTGTTCTACTGTTCTGCACACATAGCTGAAAGGTCCTTGTAATGGTTACTTGGGAAAGGGAACATTTGAAAACTGAAATTACCTAGATGAAAAGAAGCCATTAAAGCAAGTAGAAAGGAGAATATTGGTTTTTGTAAAACATTAAGGACTTTTTCTTTTGACACACTCTTGGCTGAAAGTATTCATATAAGACAAGCACTTGTGTAATTGTAAGATTAAGATCCAAGCATAAAAAAAAAAAATTAGAAAGCTGATTAGAATTTTTTCAGGAAGGAAAAGTGTCAGCCACTATGAAATTTCTCATTAGTTGGGGAATGTTGGAAACCCATCTGCTTTTGCAATATCTGAGCTTATGTTAGTGAATTTTAGGAAATGGTATAATTGTTCTATTATATTTATTATATTGTGTTCTTCTGCCCTGTGGGCATTCAATTTTGTCAGCAATTTCTTGGTTTTTACATGTACTTTGCCATCCTAGATAATGAGCTGAGGCACTGGAGTGGTCTAGCATCATGTATCATGCCACAGGTTTTCAAGGAGCAGCTTCTCTCCACTGCAATTGCAGCTGTTTTCCTCATGATTGACCCATACTGGAGCTGAATTAACAACTTAAATAAAATTTTACATGAATTCACAACACGCTCCACTTCACCCTCCTCATTCTCTGTCCCACTTGCATTTGGCATGTTATGTGTCAGACTTTGCACAGTTCACTAAATTTGAAAGACTTTGGGTCATATGTTCATTAATTGTGGTTTTCTCTCTGGAACTCATATTGTAATTAGAAATCTACTTAATGTGATGGTAACTATTAAAGCCAAGCCATCTGATCACGTCAGCCTTGTTATAAAATTGTACAATCCTAAACTATGCATGCAGAACACTCAAAATTCCTGTTAAAGTAATTTAATTAAAGTTTAATTTGTGCTTCTAACAGGTTCTAGTGCCTGAAAGCTAAAAGCACAGTTGACATTTAAAATATTTAAAAGTGTTTCATTTTATTACTTGAAAGAAACCGAGATTACATTATATGGAACCCAAAAATGTTTTTATATAATTTAGGAAATTCAAAAATGAAGTAGAAAAAGTAATTTTTAGATGCTTACATTTGCAGCAGTATTGAAAAACAGACTGTTCTCCTTTGTGTTTGAGCATGGTGTGGAGAAAAGCATTTCTTAATGATTGCTAAGTCAGGTGTTTTGGGACCTTTTCTTGGCTGGGATACTGACTTCTGTTTTGTAGTTTATCTAATTCCTCTGTGCTTCTGCATCAGTAAAACAGACAAACCTACATTTAATTAGTGCAAAATGCTTTGGCATAATTTGTGTTCTCAGCAGAGAACTGTGTTGGAAAGTCTCCTGAAGATATATTCAGTATTTTTGGAAGTCTGACCCTTTGAATTATGTACCTAGATGACGTATGCTTTTGAACATCAAACTTGACTTTTGAATTCAAAAAGCTTTTAAAAACTCTACTTAAATTTCTATTTAATTTGTGCTTCATACACAGAAGTAATATGAGATGTTAAATATATAAATAAGTCTTGGCAGGAAAAACTGCACGTTTTGAGGAACAGCATTTGAAGCATGTAACTGTATCTTAATGAATACATGTTAATCTCTTTCATCCCACTGTAGAAAATTTTCATATAAAACCTCTTCCTTACAAGCACTAGAAAACACGTCGAGTTTTTTTGTGAATAAGACTTCTCACAGCACTGGAAAGTTACGTTTTAAGGCCAAATATATGTAAGTACCAAACTGCTATTCCTTCATGTAAAAAACCTCAGTGCACATGGAATGAAAAACTGTTAAAAAAAATAGACTTCCCATAGCAGTAGATGATAATGGGAACATAAGGAATTAGGTATCCTGTTGCATTGAAATTGTAATTTCTACACTATTACACCCACTTCACAACACCTTTGGTGATTTGTTTTATTTTATTCTATTTGATTTCCCTGATCCTTGTTGGTTGATAATGTGTTTATCTGGGGAATTGTTTTAGTATTTCCTTTTAGAATTCTTGAACCTGAGGGATTTTGATTGATTGGCATTAACCTGATTTGCTTTCACATTAAAAAATTGTACCTTTTCAACTTAACAACTGTTTATTTTAGTTTTGAGGTGTCATAGAGCACTTCCAGTGGCCTATGTTTCCATTTCAGTTTATGCTTTCAGAGTAAACCTGCAATTTTTCTCACAGTCTGTATTTGTTTTTTAAGTAGAAGACTTTCAGGATCAAAACTGAGAGCTTTTTTTGGAAAAGGTAAATATTTTCTTTTTAATACAATAGGTATTATATCTTTTAATATAAGAGATATTTTCTATTTAAAACACCTAAAGCAAAAAAAAAATTAGTTTATTTTTATCTTGATTTGGACAAAATAAGTGTAGGTAGAAATTAAGAGTGGAAAGACGGTTAGCAAGACCAGCAAATGCTTTGAAAATTGATTTTGTAAGTATGGTTTTTAAACTTTCGATACAGCATTTTCCCAGTAAACAGAATGGACATTGCTCTTCATCCTTTCATTGGGCACCACTAAAAATAGCCTGGCACTAGCAATTCTCTGGGTATCCACCTTTGAGATATTTGTATTGATGAGATTCTCAGTCTTCTATTCTGTGGACCAAGCAGGCCCAGCTCCTGCAGTCTCTCCTCATAAGAGGAGAACATTTTGCATGAGATGTCCCTAACCTCGGAAAAATTGAATAGAATAACTTTCTTTCTTGTATTGATTGTCTCACAGAGGGTTTAAAATAACTGGATTGAAGAAAACTTATATGTGATATAAAAGCCACATTTCTTGGAATTTTTGATACTCAGAAATCTTGTAGCACCTTCTTAAGTGAAGTACCATTTGTTATTGCCAGTATTTAAAATATGTCCTTTTGATATTTTTAGCAGTTTGAGTAGCAGTGAACTCCCTTATAAGAGATACTTTGTATCGTGACAAACATTTTAATAAGAATATACTGGGTTTTGCCATATGGACTTCCTCAGTGCTCAGTAATTTGAACAGACTTTCTTGAAGTTGGATAGGATAATGTCTACTTGATATGATAGGCTATGTAGTACTGTTCTTTTATGCTATTTAAAAGCTGTCTTTATTCTTTAAAGAGAAAGATGTTACATTTCAGAATGAATTATCATGGGGTTTCCATTCTGATTAAAAGAGTGCAATTCTTACACCTCAGAAAGAATTCCATAATTACAAAACTAGGGGTAAAAGATAATAAAGAGCACAAGGAGTCAGATGAAGATATAAAACAGAAAACGTACTGCATATTAATTGCATTATATTGATTATAGTATCCACAGCTTTGAGAAAATTGAGTAAAACTGAAGCAAACACCAAAGAAAGCATACAAAATTTATCCAAGCTCTTTCAAAAAAGATGCATGTGGGACCAAAGGAGCTAAGCTAAAATAGTCTAGGAGAGAGTTGAGCACATAAAAATCTCAAAAGTTAATTATGCTTTTTCTGGAGTCAAGCAGTAGCCTGAAGCTAAGAAATGAAAGTTTAGGTGAGTTATTAAGAGTAGATGCTTAATAGCTGAGGAGTAGAATAGGTTACTGAAAAGCTATGGTTCTACTATGGTTCTACTCCATAACTGTAGGCACTTAAGAACAAGTTAGGAGGAGATATTATTTGACATGTATTGCTGATCCATGACCTGATCCAGTGCTTATTGCAGTCATCATCTTCTCAGAAGCTGGATTAAGTGTGCAGAGCATCAGAGCACTTAAAGTACTTCTTTTCACTATGATTAAATAAGGCAGATATGGGATCATTAAGATTTTGTTTATTTAATCTTCTGTAATTCAGATATAAAATATAACTGCAGGCAAATATGGCTAAACAGGTCAACATAGGCCTGAGCCTCATGCAAGTCAAATGCATCCCAATTAAATACTAGCATAAATGCTTACCTAAATTGGATCTTAATTTTGTGCACTTGAAAATTTCATCTCTCTATCTGTTATCAGCTCATTCTGTTACATGTTAGATGTTTAGAAACATTTGGCATTCAACACATCTTTAGGTATTTGTATTTATCAGGGATTCCTTTTTCTAATTTTAAAAAGCGTTCCTTTTAATGATAGTCAGAAACTATAACTTGCATGACAAGACATTTGTAGATGGATATATAAAGTCATGGTGAAATTTGAATCACACCAAAATCACCCTATTTCATTAATTGCTGATGTACCATTATCAACTCATGTCATTTTGTTCTCAGCCTCATGTAATGAAATCACTCACCTCCCAACACCCTGCAGAGCAACAAGTGTTGCTCATTTGGAGATATGATGGCCTAGGATCAAAAAGAAAAGCCAGCATAGAAATGATATGAGGGTCATGTGCTCAGCATCATCCACTAACCCCCTCATGTTTCTATTAAGACTTCAGTTCTGCAAGTTGCTCGTTTGCTGTGGCTGTTTCCTTTACACACCATGCAAGGAACAACTTGGGTCAAATTAATTCATATTGTAAAGAATGGCACTCAAATGTGCCATTCATGTAAAACGTTTTTGGATCAGAATTGCCAATGGAAAAGCTGCTAGACTAATACATCCCCCCTCCCCTGTGAGATGTGACAGAGTAGGCAGTGCTTTGATGAGTGGAGCTACATAAAAATTGTCTGGGGCCTGAGCCAAGGGATGTTAGTTACCATATGTCAACTGATGGTGCAACATAGACCTTAACCCACTTTGGAAGACACTGCAGTTAACCTGCCCAACTTACACTGAAATACATTTGCATTCTCTGTCATAACTATGTGATAATTTAAGCAGCTTTTAATCTAGTCTTATGTGTTTGATAGTTGTGTATGCATTCTGGAAGAGGTCTTGGAATGGATGGAATGAGCACAGGGAAAGGAGTTGTGGCAATCTTAATTGATAGCTGAAGTTCAGATGCAACCACAGCTCACACCATGGAACTTGCTCTCAGATTGCTTAGTTGAGATCTTCTCTTTCCTAGTTCTTTTATGTAGTTTGGATTTTGGGGAGTTTGTTGGGTGTAGGTTTTTTCTGGGATATAACAAATCTATGGCAACTGTCTTGAGATTCAGAAGAAAGATATTGCTTCATTCTACCATGTTTATGGTATCTCTTGTCATATTTTGCCCTGGTAGTTTCCACAGATTGCTTGCACAAGTAGGCTTCTACCCAGGGGAATGCCTATATCCACCTTCTGTTTGATTTTTGTCCTCAGAAAGTAATGATTTAATATCTTCTGATCTATACACCTCCAAGGTTTCCCTAAACTTTATGAATTCTACATTTTGATATTTCTACTCCTCTTTTGGAATTAGTTTGAAAATTAATGAACTCAAAAGTTGCAAGAGGGAAGAAAGGGCTGAAATTGTTTTAGTCAGTTTAGCTCAGAAACCAAAGTAATCCCACATTTTTACATATACTTCAATTCATTGATATTCTCAGTGCCTTATTTGTCTTCACAATTTGGGTTTTCTAGTTAATATCACCAAAGGAAAGGTACTTATGGTAGTATTGGCAAATACTGGTTTTGTAATTTTTTAACATGTATCCAGTCTGCAAGAAAAAAAAAAAAGCTATTTTTTATTATAAGTGAATATATTAAATCTGTAGCTCCAGACCTGCTCTGTTCTTGAACATTGCGCAAAATACCTAAATCAGCAAATCACAGAGCTGTAGCAGAACACCTTTGTGGTCATCTCCTCAGATAAAATTCTACATTTAGTATGTAAAAACTTTGTGTGAACTGCTGAAGTTCAGAAGAAGTTAAAGAAGTTAAATAGATTTGTCTGTATACAATAACTAGCAGCTCTGTTCTGCTGGACTTTTGGAGGCTTCTTTCATTCAACTGACGTAGGCTTCTTTTATTCATTGTTGCTTTTCAACCACTTGTGGATGCAACTGGAAAACAGAACTCCGTGTGCAGGAAAGAAACTCTTTTAGCAAGTTAAGGGAAAAGGCAAATCTAGAAGAGCATTGCCATTCACACAAAGGGGAACAATCTGGTCACAGAAAGCTCCAGAATGTAGAGATGATCAGTGTGAAAAATGGAGGAAGGTGAAAGTCATTCTCCTTGAGTTCTATGAACAGAGCTACTCCCTACTCAGTCAGGCAGTGAAGTAGCAAACTGTAATGTTTTGGGGTTCTTTTGGTTTCCTTTCCTATTTTAAGAAGATTGTTTACATAATGAATATGTGTTTTGGGTTAAAAAATGAAATTGTTTTCACAATGTTCATAGACCTTGACACGTGCAGTGAGGGATAATGCTGAAGAATGGCTTCCCTGTAGAGAGTGAGGCAATAAATAGAGTTATTTTGAATGACAAGGCATTACTGAACCTGTATATCAGTCTTTGAAATAATTGTTGAAGCGGGCAAGGAAGTTTGTGCTTTGTGAAGTCCAGACTCCCCTCTTAGTTGTTTATAACTGCAAATTATATAGAGGGTATAAAGTAAAACAAAACACACAGACAAAAAGCAGTAGAAAACAAAACATGCTAAACTTCTATTATACACTAAGAAAAATAAATATGTTCAGAGTTCCATGATCACTGAGCTATGTTAATTTATGGCATAGTTGATGGGTTTGAGTGGAAAGAGATTGGAGGACAAAGCTATTGCTTTGTTAAGACAGATGAATTAGTTCAATTACTGCAGATGGAATTTAAAAAAAGGATGCCCTTTTACTGCATCTAGGTTGGTGAATGGGAGACTGAAGTAATTGAACCAAGATTCATTTAAAATACTGAAAGAAGTCATTTGAAAAAGGCACCAAGTAAGGTATTGAGGTCTCATACAGTCTTTCATACTTCTCCCTTCAGACTTTCAAAGAATGCAGAAAATCAAGTTCTGCTTTCCTAGTACCCAAGGATTCCATGCTGCTGAAACATGATCTTAGTTGATATGAATTCACACAAATAAATTGATTTTAGTAGTTCTCTTCCTTATCTGCTAAATTTGAACTGCTCTCAATGGTTCTTTTTATGATAGTACCCAAACACACCTTTACGAAGACAAGAGGAGCTGATACCATTAACAGTTTACTTCTGTTCATTCAAGAAGCTGTTTTTGTTTCTTAGAAATATTTTGTATTCAAAGGAAGTAAGTATCATATTTTTTTCTGAATTATAGCAAGAAGACTAATTTTGGCACTAAAGGAAGAGAGTTGGATATATTAGCTAGAATAATGCACATAGCATGCACTCATTATACCTATGATAAGTTTTTCTAAATGAATCCCCAGAGATTTGGCTTTGTAGAAATATTACTTGAGAATAACTTGAATCCATTCAACTGTTTTACCTGGCAATCTTTTAAAAAGTAAGTTGTTTTGTGTAGTAGTAGGTAATCTTTGGAATGACGTACTTTCTGTAATGTAGGTTGTGTACTTAAGATTTTCTGGAAGTCTTCCAAATAACTTGCTCAGCACCATGACTGACAGGTCTATGAATCTATGTATATTGAGGACAGCTTGACCAGATGTCACTTCATTCAAATGCTGGCAGTCATGCAAGTATTCATTTTTCAGTACTAGTAAGTTCATGTTTCCCTTATAACAACTGGACCTTTAGTGAAATCCTTTTTGGATCACTGCACATCTTGAAAAGTAGACCATCCTTTTGGTAAACAGCTGGTAAAATAGAAGGTACGTTTTGCCTCAAGAAGGGTCACTAGAATGTAAACGTCCAAATTACAAGGTAGTACACAAGGAAGAGCAGCTGTTCCTGGAGCTGGAATAAATCATAGCTCAGAGTGAAGGGATGTAATTATAAACAATGTTGATTTATTTGTTCATCTGCTAAGGAATTAGCCTGGTGACATGTTTCTGTACATCTTCCAGGTGACATACTTAAACATCCACTGGTAAAACTTTATATTACTGTTGTGGTTTAATCCCAGCTGGCACCTATCCCCTCACAGTTGCTCATTCACTCCCCTTCCATGGTGGGATGGGGGAAAGAATCAGAAGAGTATAAGTGAGAGAAGTTGTGTGTTGAGCTAAAAAATGTAATAGATAATAGACAAAGCAAAGACTCTGTATGCAAGCAAAGCAAAACAAGGAATTAATTCCCTGCTTCCCATGGGCAGGCAGGTGTTTAGCCACCTCCTGGATGGAAGGGCCCCATCTATCTCACATAACAGTGACTTGGGAAGAGAAACATCATCACTCCAAACATCCCCTCCTCAGTATTTTAGTTATTACTACTTGACAATGACATTAATTGTTTCAATTAAACAGAAATATGCCCACTGTCCATAGCAATACATTAAATTTCAGCTATTGATATGGTTTGCATTGCAGCACTTGAAGGACAACCGACTGACTGTAGTGAGTTAGTGAGCAACTTAGTGCTGTAAAAGAATCCAAAATAGTATTATACAGATGTCTAGGTATTTGAATTACTGTATTAAGTACAGTTTGAGTTCTTACCTTAAAAGCCAATGCTGTTCCTCAAATAATTTCTTTTTGTGTTTGTTAACATGGAAGACTGAACTGTTCACCATAATGTACAAGACTTCATAAAACTGTCATATAAATTGTAGTGCCACATAAAGTAAATTTCAGGGAAGTATGGATGCAACATTAGCAATGAGTTATTTGACTGATATTTGAAATATAATGTGACCTTATAATTAAATAGCTTATCTAGCCTATAAATTTGACACATAAGTAGATCCAGCAAAAAAATGCATGCGACCTTAATTACAGAATTTCCTTTGTGAATGCTTAACTATGTATCCTTAATGTTTCAGGCACGTCTCATTTGTAGGTTCAGGAAGGGCTCTGCTGGCCTACTTATCCACTGGGATGTACATGCCAGCAGTATGCCTGACTGTACTTTCCAAGTGGCTTTTGTGGAGGCAGAACCAAGCGAGTCAGACAAGTAACGTAGAAAATACAGATTTTTTTCAGTCTGTGAACAAAGTGCAGGCAGATTCCATGGTTAGAGCCACTTAGGTTTTTCCCTGTGACAAAAAATATCAATGGGAGAGTACTCCTCGCTAACAGGAACAGGAGCTGTGGGCTTTGTCCAGTGCTTCAGACTGTTGTCTATTCCCACTTGCCTTAGAAAGCAGATGGCCACCCTCAGCTTCTGCACATGTGTATTCTGCTATTACCCTAAAGTGTGAGACATCTTTCTTAAGCATTAGAGCTTCAGAAGTTGCTCTGCCTGACTCAACTTAATTACTGGATTAGCCTAAGTTGCATTCTGTGAGAAATCTATCTTGAATTTTCTTCACAAAGGGAAATGAAATGGAATGACTTGGTGATAAGTGATAATGGTAAGGCAGTCAGGAAGGAAGAGTCATCCCTCTGGGTCCTGAGATACATTAGAAAGAGTAAATAGTAATGTGGAGAAGCATTTAAAATGCACACAGTGTTATACCAGCAATTAGCCATTAGCATTCATCAGGTTTGATCTGTTGAGCAGAGGTCAAAGAATGTTGCTTACTAGTTTCTGGTTTATGACCAAAACTTTTGTCTGGGCTGTAGAATCTTGTCAACAAAGATGTCTGGTTACCCTTAAAGAGCTTCAAATCATGAAGTATCCCTTCTGTACCGGAGTAAATTATTTCTGTAGTTAATTGTCCTCTGTAGAAAAATACTTTTATATATATATATATATATATATATATATATATATATATATATATATATATATATATATATATATATAAAAAATTATATGCTAGCCTCAATTTATTGGCAGTTACATCAATTTTAGCCTCTTTGTAATCTGTGGTGTTTTGGTTTTTTAAACCATAATTTTGTTGTCTAATTATAATGGATTTTACTTCTAATTTTTAGTCATTCACACAGCTCATTCTCCTCATCTTTTTTCAGTATGCTTTTGAAAGGAATGACACCCAAAAAAATAATCATTCCAGCACCGATCTCTCTTGTTTCATGTACTACATTTATATATAAAGTGGAAATAGAGGGTGTTGTATTCACCTGCTTACATGTTGAACATGGAAATACAATTTCTGCACATTGACAGGCTGGATTGAAACTGAACAGTTACTCAGAGCTGCAGTTAACTGAATGGTATTTTGCCTCCAGTTTCTTATGTTATACTAAATGGACCCCAAACAATGAGTACTTTCGGGTATGATGATTCCTGAGTTAAAGCCATCAGTTAAACAGCTTTATAGATTGCATAAAATTGTAGTTTTCTCTTGTGTACTTTGTATTCCTAAGATAGAATTATGGACTATAAATACATTTTCATATTAGTATGTTAAAAAATGGCAAATGGAGCACAAACTGACAGTGCTTAGCATTAGATTCTCCTGTGCTTATTTTCAAATTCTTCTAGCAGTAATTCTCATTTTAAATCTCTCCTGTTAAAGATGAAGAATTCTTCCTAACGATTCAAAAAGCATTAGGCTCTCATACTATTTTTTTTTTGCCTTTTTATGGTTTCTGAGTCTCAGTAAAACACTTGTTTCATTCCTTGATTTTTCATAAACCTTCTTCAAAGTCTAGCAAAAATAGCTTTAAGCCCTAATATATTGTGCCTCTTTTTAATAGTCCTCATGCAGCAGGCTTCAAATAATAGGTCTGGTTTTCCTCTTGCTTTGGTGCAAATATCTTGAACTTCACAGTTTCACATTTCTGCACATCTCTAAATTTTAATGCATTCCAAAGTTTTGTAATATAGAGATCTAGTATTTTTATGTATAAACAACATCATGTAATTGACCCTTGATGAAATCCAGAAAGTTTCTTCATTATTTCATATTACTGTATTTTATCTATTTCTAGATACTAATTTTAAATTTTGCCCCATAATATTTATGATGCTGAAGGCTGCAGGTTTTTGGATGTGTGTCATTCAAAACAATGTCATTTTGCTGTGAAATAATGATCAGACAGTAATTTGCACCACTTGTGGAGCATTAACCTTAGCAACTTTTATATGAATCAATTTCTTTCAGGCTTCATCTGAAGACTGATCAGACCATACCATACAAAGCTGGTGAATTTGTCCTCTAGAATACTAAATTCTTGGTCTTTTCTTGGAAACTCACATTTTCATGCAGGTTCCCCACATCAGCTGTAAGAATCTGAAATAAAGATGTGCAACTGAGAAAATGAATTCCACTATTAATAATAATAATAGTAAGAAAAGACAAAACTCATTTATCTGCCTTTTTCTAATTTCCTCTTATGATAAGGGTGCTACCATCATAGATTAGTTTTAGGTGGCTTTAATCTGAACAGCTCTACTACCATCCTTTTTCCTGCAGTACTTGTAAAGGTAAATTATCCATAAAATAATGAATAGTAGAGGAGAAAGTTGGGTATGAAAAGTAATCTAGCCATTTTCTTTCCCTTTGAAATCAATTACAGATCGAAGGGATAAGTGACACTATTTTAACAGGATTACATCTGAAATGTTATTGGATATCTTCTTCTGTTTTCCAATGGTATTTCTAGGGTTTTTTTGTAAAAAAACATTTGGAAATTTACATCCCAGAAGCATCAAGGTGCAGGTTGTATCAGTGTGGTTTTTATTTACACCTGATTTGGCGAGCTCTATGCTGATATTCCTTTTTATACTTTATGTAGAAAGAAACCATATAAACAAAAACTGCACTGTAGACCAAAGATGCACTTTTAAGTAATTGGATGTTGCATTAAAGTGTCCCTGGGTTTCTTTTTTAGTGATGCTTCTGCTTAGAATTGAGCCAATCTGTCTTCATATTTCCTCTTCTCTACCATTATAATTGATCTGGCAGTTTGCCACACTTAGACCCAGACAGTAATCACTTGGCATAGAGGATATTCTGCCTCCCTAATTTGACTGACAGAATAAATCCTGTTTTTAAACTGCTGTCATGTGGTTTTTATCAGTAAATAACACACATTTTACTATGGCATGGGTACATTGAGATAGACAGCTATATCTTTTTTATGTGCCTACCCAGCAGCAGAGGAGGAGCCATGAAAAGCAATCATATTTTCATCAGTTCTGCTGAAAAGAGTGCAAACCTTGAAAGTGATTCTCAGGGAAAAAACCCTAAATCTGGAAAGCATCTGTTAAGTTTGCATTTAGAGGAAGCTCTGCGTATGTGTGTCATATTGTCTAACAAACTGAGGGAAATGGGCTTTACAGCCCATGTATTAGTAGTAGTAGTAAAGTAAACCTTTTGCTCCGTTCAAGTTGCACCCACCCATTTGTAATTTGCCTGGGCAAGGACAAAATATTTGGATGGCTCGTGTACTGTTTTCAGTTTTGTTCAAAGAAATAATTATTTTGGTAATGAATAATATGCTGTCAATAAACAACAAAGTTTCCACTGACAACAGCATTATGCTAAGTGGAGTCACTTAATGCACAAAGATCTTCTAGAAGTTCACAGTGGACCTTGTCAGCATAGTTTGGGAATTAGTACTGCAAAAAATCAAACAAAGACAAAACAGTTGTTACAGGATTGCATCTGAAATCATCTTATCAGTATTCATTTTGTTTAAAACAAACATAAATAAGTAATTTCAGTAGCAGAAATTATGTTCCAGAAAACAGTGCATCACTAAAATGCATTCATTTTTTCTTTACTGGATATGAAAGACTTGGGTTTGCTCAGAGTAAGATAGGAAATAAATCCTATCATTCAAGGAATTTTTTAAGAAGCCTTCTGAACTTCTAGGAGTCAGAGCTACTGACTTTGCTGGATTTTCATCATAGTGCTTTAAAGCTAGTTTTCCATCAGAGCTATAGTTTTTGACTTAAAAACCACATTTAAATTTAGCTTTAAATTAACATCATATTTATCAAAGAAGACTGAGCCCAACAATTTTTTAAGAGAAGTTTGTTTATGTTGGAGACTGATCACTCTCTAACAGTTGTCCCTTCAGTACTCACTGGCCTGCTGGTACAGGGGTTCTGTTGGATGCATCCACTGTGGGGCATGACCCATCTCAGAGGCATCCATGGCAAATTGCCATGGGAATTTTTAATACCTGAGCAGATATGATGTTCCTTCATGGAAGAAAGAATTGCTATAAAAAGCTGGACTATGTGAAAGAGTAGATGGATTGAAGTGAGCCACATTCACAGTGTCAGTATTGCCAAGAAATTGGGATGGTGCATTGGATTTTTCTTCTTTTATACTGAAACTGAATGAACTTAAAAATATTACTTAGTCCTGATTTCGAAAAATGCTACCTTTTTTGAGTTTTGTGTCATTACACAGGATAGATACAATGATATGTTTGGTCATGCAGATGTCAGAGCTGGACAGCCATATCATAAAGGCAGGCATTGCTTCCATAGCAGCAGTGAGTGCAGCTGGAAGTTCATATGTCCTCTGTGAAACCTTTGCTTCCAACTCTTCTGCAATTAGTTTGTATGGTTGTTTTATATCATAAAAAAGAAATGAAATTAAAGAACTAGCAATAAAAAATTACTCTTAATGTGTTTATATCTTATGTAAAGGTGACAAGGTGCTCTACTTAGAGTATTGGTGCTAAGCATCTCCACAGGTTTTTTGTAGTATTGTCTGTAATTGGCAGCCACGGATAAAAACTTGATCTTTCCCAAAATGAAAGCTATTCACTCATTACTCTCTCAATCTGCAATCATAAAGCTGATATTTTCAGATTTACTCAGAAATTTCTGTAGAGTTTTGAATGAAAGTATTAGTGTCTAGTTCTCACGTTTGTTTTTTTTTTTTCTTTTAAGGAAAAACGGTGAGTAAGAGAAATGGATTTGTTAATCAGTTCAAGGTTTGCCATCATTTATCAAATCCTTAATATGTAGTCTGAAAAACTGTATTACTTGAAGAAAATAGCATTTCAAAAGTTGCAAGGTTGCTTTTCAGGCATTCAGCTCAGATGAGAGCTGAGAGCATCCTGATGTGAGGTTTTTCTTGAGTGCCTTTATTACAGCGTCCTGAGGTGGTCGCTGGGGTGAGAGAAAGATGAGAATCTTGTTTCTTGATCAGAAGGCTGGATTTATTGATATATGATATAGAATACATTATCACTATACTAAATAGAATAAAGAGAGAAGTTGCAGAGGCTTGCTAAGCTAAGAATAAGAATAGAATCTATAACAAAATTCTGTGTCCAGGGACTCTGTCCCCAGCTTGCTCCTGTGATTGGCCCTTAATTATAAACATGGGAACCTGAACCAATCACAGGTGCATCCTATTGCATTTCACAGCAGCTGATAATAATTGTTTACATTCTTCTTCTGGGGCCCTTTGCTTCCCAGAAGATACACAACCCCAAAGAAAGGATTTCTGTGAAAAAATGTCTGCGACATGCCTTCTGTGTAAATGATTGTATTTACTCTACTACGGGGAAAAAATTATGTTGCAGACTATTGTATGTCCTTCTTTGCCTGGAAGAAGCACATAATTTGTAGTAAAAATTAAAAAAATATCTCAGAAGCTTTTTAGCAAGACCTATTCCTCTTTTACCACATCAAATATGTTTCCCATTGTGAATTATTATAGCAGGTATTATTTTCTTAGAATTTGTGTCTGATGTCATAACCTGTAAAGCAAAACAAGCGTCAAAAAGCATCTATGCATCTATAAAAAAACCCCAAAACAAGCAACAAAACCAGCAAACAAAGAATGCCCCACCAAGAGAATACCACAAAAAAAGAAAAAAAACCCAAAAAAACAAAAACAAACAAACAAGAAAGATAGAAATGAACCAAAACCTAGAAATATCGGAAAGAAATGTACCTGTTTAAGGTTCTTTGCACAAAAAATCAAAATCAGCTTTCAATATAAAACCTGAATAAAGGAAATATACTTTGTTTAGCAGGTTAAATCAAGTGGTTTAGTTTCTTATACTGAGGAAAAATTGACAATGTAATTGAAAATTACAGTTAAAAGTAATTGACAGTGGACACAAAAATGTCCTTTGATATTAATCACAGTATTATTTAGGATATGAAACCTAAAGCACATTGACTTAACTGTATTAAAATGCTGGTTTTATATGCAGCATCACTGAATGAGCAGCATATTCTCAATACCAGAGGATCTTCCAAAATATCCCTTGTAATGTTGGGTAGAAACATGTCAAAATATTTGATGCATTCTTTTGGCAGGAAAATGTTACATAGCTTGGAAGTTTGGGAATTACTGTTGATCATACAGTCTTCTTTCTTGTTTGAAGTGAGGCTAAGAAGAATCTCTCTAGAGTACATTTCCATCTCCCTCAAACCAAAAGAAAATGTCCTTTATCAGGAAGCTAATGTAATACTGCAAAACAAGTATATTATTTACATTCCAATTCTTAAAACAGCTAATATGCTATAAAACTTAAAGTAAAATTAAATACATATTCTTTTCATATAAAAAGAAAACGTATTTAATTTTACTTTATTTTTTTTTCCTAAAATCTGTTAGGTATGTTAAAAAAGGAAATCACGATTCTTCTTACTAAGCCGTTACTAAGAAAGCAAAATTTGTGCTTTTATAGAAACTGTACAGTTCTGAAAATATACAGAAATATGCATTCAGCAACTTTTTATTTTAAATAACCTCCCCGTTGATTTTTCCTATGATCCAGTAGGTTTTGAAGTTGTAGCTGTCAGAATTCTATATAAACAAGTGGCTATATCCCTTGTCCTGATTGTCTGAACAGCTCCACAGATGGATTAAATATATGGGGGAAAAAAAAATTTAATGGGTGTCTACAAGTGCCTGAAATGCATGACTTCTCACATGACAAAAACCACTTCTAAGAAGAGGGCGCGATATGTGATCTACAGTAAAGATTTTAGGCATTTTCCCTGTTTTCACTCAAGCTTGCCTCTACATTCAAGCAGCTGACCTGGTAGTTTCTTAGTTTAATATAGCTTGTCTGTGAAGCCTTTTTAAACAACCAGAGAAGCAGATGGGGAGACTTCTGTCATGAAAGCTGGGTCCATAATCCTGGTGCTTTGTGCCATCTGGGCAGAGTGAGGGGAGGTGGGAGTGACCAGTTGTGCTGATGTGCACCCTGTGCCATTAACTAAAGCTTTCCATTTTCAAGGGGCTGGAGAGCTTATCACACACATACCCCCATCTCTCCCTGCCCCAGTACTGCTACTGAAATAAAAATAGAGGGAAAAAAGGGTTGAGGTGGAGTTGAAAGGGCAAGTGAGGAGGGAGTAGGTGAGGTGCCCCATGGAGCCACAGCTACAGCAGAGCTCAGGCAGGGCCAGCACACCTCTAAGGGCAGGTGGACAGTGGTGGAGCTCCTGCAGCTCTCACACAGGGCTCAGCATGGTCCTTATGTGTTGTTACCTGCTGCTAGAAACACTCTTACATGGCCAAGGGCACTGCAATTGGAGCGAAGACTTTTTAAGACAGAAAGATATATGATATTCCTAGGATGCATATTTCCTTCTTTTCTGACAGATTTGGAGCTACCTGTACTTATTTTAGAATAGTACATCTTCACTGTGCTACTGCAGTGCTGTAGTGTTAATCCACTGTAATACTGATAGGGAATGTATCTCCAGGATTTAGAACATGGCCAATATGTCACTTTACAAAATATCAAGAATGTTTCTGGATCTGTTTACTGTGAAATACTGATTTGATCCATCAGCTATTTCACTAAACAGATATGTCTTGGAATATTGCACCTGTTTGAGATGTTAAGAATTCAGTAACTTTGTATGGAAAAATTCAGAATATGTCTGAAAGTCAAGAATTTATGGTTGGTTTGAGGCAAAATAAAATTCCAAAGACAGAGCAATTGCACCTTCAAAATTCTGAGTAGAATATGCCTTCCTTTATTTTTAGATAGATCAAGTTTTGCAAATTTATGTTTAGATTTGATTTTTTAAAAAATATTTTTGTATTTAATTAATTGACTGTGTGTTTTACTCTATTAGAGGACATAACATTTTGGTAACTTATCACAATTATCAAATAAAAGAACTACATGTCCCAAATTCAGCAGGATGTGTCAAGTGAGCAAGTTTTACACAAGCTACTGCAGCCTATGGAGCTGGTTGTGGAATTCATCATTTAAAGCCAGAACTGCCAAAACCAGAGGGCTGACAATAGCAAATATTAGAGAGCCAGGTTGTAACTGGCTGTGAAAGGCAAGAAGTGCCAGCCAGGGCCTAGTTTTATGTATCCTTGCATGCCCAGTAGCTCACTATTGGCAGGTATATTTAAACCAGGAGAATATTTGCCAGCTTCAGCAGTGTACAGTATCAATAATCCTGACACCTTTTTTTGACTGTAAGGCTCATTTCTTTGTGTCTCAAAGAACAGATGAACTCCATTCAGTTCTCCTGCAATATTTAAAATAGCAGTTAAATATAGATAAGTGTATACAATCATTCACTAGGTCTTCATCTAAGCCAAGGAAACAGTGGTGTGGCTGAGGGTGCAGCTCATGCCTTGTGACAATGCTCAGTGTCTGATAGAGTGCCACGGCTGGCAGTTTTGATAGCAGACTAGATATAGGATGAATGAAAACTTCAGATGTGTTTTCTTTGATCTTGTCCCTTTTCTTTCATCTTATGATAGCATTTCTCACCCTGATGTAAATAATCTTGATGTAGAACTCAGTTCTTCCATTTGTAACATCTGCATTTGTTTTATGTATCTTATGTATACCCTTCGTTTTAGCAGGTGAATGAGGAAAATAATGTATTATTAATGTACTTCGGAGAGTTAAAATTGTTTTTAGTAATTCTGGTGTTACAAATAATTGTAAAACTCAAGTCTTTCAAAACAAATGATAAGTGCTTTCATTTCACTATATCACACTTCTTTGTAGCCAACAGCCACACTTTCATTGTGCTTGGAAGGCTGGACCAGATAATTTAGTTTATCAGTAATGGATGATGTAATATTCTCTTAATTGCTTCATCATGATTTTCTGTAGGTGTATCTATAGGGGGAGTTTTCTCCCCTTCTGTCACCTCTTTTGTTTTAATTACTGACCAGTTTCTCTGAGTTCTAGGAAGGGGAGTATGTTATTTTCCCCTTTGGTTCACATTTGAATGTATTTATGTGCAGAGAGCACTATATGTATCTCTATTGCACATGAATATGAATCTTTTTATGAATATTCGAATAAAAAACTCATCAGCTGGATGCACTATCAGCAGGTTTCGATTACCAGGACTCTTTTTTTTCCCCCAAAGGAAATTCAGAAAGGATGATTGCTCATCACATAAGTATTATCAGCTCCAAAGTAAGAATCAAGAGATCATGAATCATAAAAAACAGGCTGAAAGAGACTTCAACATGGCATCTAATTTCCTTTCCCCTGCTCTGTCTCTCTTCAGTTAACTCTACAAATGTGTTTCTTCACTGATGTTTCTTTGATCTCTCAATTGAGATTTTACAATCACCTAAGATTATCTGTTCCAGCAGAGCTCCTCTGCCCTTGCCATTTCCATTTCTTTTCCCTAATGTCTAACCTGAGTCTTGTTGCAATTAAGCTCCTTTACACCTTGTTTTATACCCCATGGATATGGACAACTCATTAGTCCTATCTCTTTGCAACAGCCTTTCACAAACTGCCAAACTCTGCTGGGCTTTCCAGGAGTGAGGCTCAAGGGCTGTGCTCTCTCTGCACTTTTCAGCTGTGAAGCGTGTCTTCTCTGAGAGGCAAGGAAAAGGATTTCTCAGAGACAGGGTTTCACAGTCTTGTTTGCTGGTACAGACACCTAATCCTTTTCCTGCTGAAAAAAAGGACCAATCTGCTAGCATTTAACTTTTCCAGTTTTCCTGCTCAAGAGCTCGCTGCCTCAGTTAGTTTACCTACAGTTGCTGTCACTCCCCACAAAATTATAGCTAATATTGTTGGTTGAAAAATTAAGATGTTGACTGAGTTGCTGGGTTGTCCAGATTCAGTTCTGTTTTTTTCTTCTCATCTTTGAGATGGTCTGTGTCGCTGAGGGCCATTTGTCTCGGTGCAGGGAAGGCTTGGGACCTTCAATATGAGTGTTCAGCAAGCTTCGTTTATTGATCAGAGCATCAAACTTTTATGCACAACAAGTAATAAGCTCATGCATATTCTGTAAGCCTGCAGTCTATTGGTTATATCTAGATATCAGCTTCTTCATTCCAAAGAAGTTACATTTGCTTTTTCTCATGTCACTAGTCTCTTAACTACAGCACTTTGTTATGATAACACAGCTATGCTCAACGACAGTGTCTTTGCAGGTGCAGGACTTAGATTAGCTAGGTTTTTGTCACGTAGCTATTTCTCCACAGGTCTGCTTCTTGGGAGCTCTAGAAAGTGCTTTTTGTAACTGTTTTTCTTCGCAAACATTTTTGGATCTCATGAACTGGTATATGTTCCCTGCCTGTGTCCCATGAAAATCCCGATCTAATTAATATTCTCTGTGTACATCTTGTCAGGGGAGCAGCAGGACCTGTGGCCTCACTGGCAAGGGAAGGGTGACAGCAACCAGGGCTGAACCAGCAGAGCACATCACCAGAGAAATCCACAGCGATCAGGAGAGTTCAGGGTCAAGCCAGGAATATCCATCACTGGATCAGAGGTGGAGCGCAGAAGCACAGCTTAGGCAGGGACTGGGGCTGTGAGGCTCAGCTTAAAAGCACCTTAAAAGTGTGGAGCCTCTACTGAGGCTCCTTAGCCTAGCTGTTCAGAGGAGTCTCTGCTCCTGAAGCAATTTCTGGAATTTTTGTGAGGTTCTCCAAGGCAGAGCCTTCTGAAACCCTGCTCTCTTACCAGATGTCTGGCCATGAGAATGGAGAGCCCCACTGCAGAATGTGTGAGCACAACCTGGCCCCTGACACATCTGTCATACTCTCACAATTTGGTGTTCAGCACAGAATGCAGCACTTTGCATTCAAATAGGTGGGGAAGCCTAAAGAGGTCATAATGGCTATGATTTATAGTATTTGATTTTATAGTTTATGTCTTTTTTCAGAGAGAATTGACTTCCAGACTGAATGACATATCTAGAATTTCTTCCATCTCTAAATGGATGAAGTTTTAAAATCTACTAGTTTCTGCAGTTTTAAAATCTACTAATTTCTGCCAAGACTCTATAAGGGAGGAAGGAGGGATAAGATCTTGCAGTCATGGATACTGTATGAACACCTAGTTTCTATGCCTAGTATGTAATGGAACTTGTCTAACTTGCATCATGGAACTTCAAGGATTGTCATTCACAGAGTGGCATTTCCCTCTCTGAGTCTTTAAGAATAATATTAGCAAGGATGGAAATTGGTTTTTAGAATCCTAATTTCTTCCTACTTCCAAAATGGAACAACTTAACACCTAAGACTGCTGGAAAATTTTGTACATCTGTACAAATCTGAGACCAAAATTTTGCCATATTTGTGTCTGTAGAAACTGCTTTTATAGAAAGTGTAGGATGGGGTCAGAAAAGATTGAAGGGAACTCCGTTCTTTGACTATCCACACCTTACTGAGCTCTGGCAGCTGTTGTGTCTTAGAGCATAAATATTCATGCAGCTACAAGAGAGACTATGAGCTTTGGTAGTGGTCCTGCATGATGCAAAACAGTTTAATGCTGCTAATATTAATGTGTTTCTCAAAGCCTGAAACATGGGGGGTTTTATGGGTTGATGTGTGAACTCTCAAAGCAGTACTTTAGGAAATGAATCTGTCCTGAGGATGGTTATGTGAGCCTCATGAGGGAGCACTTAGCAATATGGTAGTGCATTACAGACATTTACTCATTTT
The DNA here is from genome assembly GCF_028018845.1 of Melospiza georgiana. NCBI lineage: Eukaryota > Metazoa > Chordata > Aves > Passeriformes > Passerellidae > Melospiza > Melospiza georgiana. The sequence continues at coordinate 50,680,327 of NC_080432.1, read as the reverse complement.
TAGCCTCTTGAAATGGGTTGGAATTTTGATTTAAGTACTTTTCCCCCAACTTCTTAGAAAATGTTGAAAGATTAAAGAAAAGAAACTGCGCAGGAAACACTTTATAGCCCTTATAATTTTTTGGGGGGAGGACAAAGAGTTTTTTATAGCCCTTTTAGCTTTGTGCAGGGGGTGGAGTGAGGCATTGTGGATTTTTATATCATACGTGCTATTTTTTCCTTTATTTTTTAAACCCAAATTATTATAAGAAGTATTTAAAATTGCATTTTTTTTCTTCCCCTTTCCAAATTTAAGAGATCAAATCCCAGGCATAGAATTTCTCCCATTAGGTACATTATTCTCAATACAGTTTGTAGGAATTCTAATTATATTAGTGGCACACAGATATGATAAAAAACATAGATAATTATAGATTGAATATTCTGGTTATTTATTTTCAATTCTATATAGTTCACACACAATTAATTCACACTTGACACAAACTGCCTGTAATCAATACCTGTCCTAAAAAACATATATTCAGAAGAAGAGTAATATAAGGAAAAATAGTTCTTGAGATCAGGAAGGTGTATTCAAACTTACATAAAATTCTTTGCAATGTTTTCTCTATGAGTAGCAACTTTGAAGGCTGATTTAAGTAAAGTGATCAGCATGGCCCAGATGAAATTTTCCTGAACACCACCTGTGTAGCTAAGCAAAGCTAGCAGTGACCCTGGCTGTTCCCTAGGCAGTATTTTCTGCAGAAAGCACTGTTGCTGGGCACAGAAAATGATTTATTTCTAACTTCAGGCATACAGGCTAGAGAGGATTGTTTTTTCACCTTCAGAAAACTTCCCACAATACCTCTCCCCATTTCTCTGTGATCTACCACCGTGTAGATAGTGATGCATTACACCGTCTGGCCCTGATGCTCACGTCCATTTCAGAAGTGAGTTATGATTTAGTAAGAAAGGCAGGCACTCAGCTTTCTTAGAACAGATTATGTTTGCTTTCATAGGAATTTAGAGCAAAATGGAGCAGCCTCATGGCAAGGAACAGCTGTATATATTTTTTCCAAAATGGATAGGGATCGAAGAGATTTATTGATTTATTAACAAGATTTAATTAACTGGCAATCAGTGAACTACACTTACAGAATCAAAGTCAGCAACACAACAGATAAATGACAACATGAGACGCCTAGAGACTGTAAACATATTCTTAGAATTTGCTGAACACCATTTTTTACTCTTTCCCAGGAGGTTCTTGTCTCACACAGCTGAATGCATCCTGCCCATGGGCACATGCAGGGTGTGTTACAAGCACCCCTTTCCTGTGTGGGCAATTCCCATATTTACACCTTCCCCAAAAGCCTCCCCTCCTGCCTGCACTGCTGCACACCATCCACTGACCAGCATGCTGCTGGGGGACCAGCCTGTTGTACCTGTGCTGTCCCCTCCCTCGCTGTAGGGCAGGTGGGATTGCAGTGCCAGTGGGGCAGCTTCTGGCAATATCAAACCCTCTGTGGCAGCTGCTGGGCTCCACCCAGGCAGAGATTTCTGCCCTTTTAAAAATACTTCCTTTCAAACTCCCTTTTATTCTCTTGTAAGCCTTGCCACTATTTAATCCAGCTGGTGGTCACATTAAGCAGACCATGATTCTTAATTTCTTCATTATCACGTTTGGGGCAAACATCCTATCAGCAGAGGCAGTTTTGGAAAATCTGTTCACACACCCCATGTACACACAAATTCTTCTCACATCCTTTGCTGTTATCAGGTCATGTTAACATGAGCAGACTGCTCAGATTCCCCCATGCCTTTTCCTAAAAATATTGGTGCAAAATTGCCTGTTATTTTACGTAAATAAATCTGGGGGGAAAAAATCATACAGTGGCCAAATAATGACTATATAAATATAGGACTGGAAAATATGGATTTAAAGACATATAATACAATTCCCAGATTTTAAGATGGGCCTCCTGGCTACAGAATATAACACTTCCTACAATAGGTTTGTTAATTAATACCTACTTGAGGCTTTTAAGTACATTTATAACTAAATACTTCTTTGGCCTGGTAGATGCTTTGTGTAATGAGCTTTTAGATTTTGATCTTTTTGAATGCTGAAGGTGAAGTTTCTCCCTCCCAGGATGTCATTGTAGCCATGAGGAGAATATACTCAATAGTTAGTTCATTGTGAGAGAATGTCCTGTGATTAATGAGTACCTAGAAAAATCATGAGGCTGCAGCATTGTGAGCATTCAAAGAAACAGATTTTTCTAAGTATATTTTTCTTTGCTCTTACCTTAATCCAGCCTAGTTACTGGCTACATCTTGCAGGAATCCAATCAGTATAATTTGCTGATGAGTAATGAATGGATGAAGTACTCTATTTCTCTAAATGTTCCTATTTCAGGCTTCAGGTCTCACTGTGCTGTCTTGTCAGGGCTTAGTGACCACATGTATCACCACACTGCTGAAAGATTCCATGTTTCCTATTAATGAATACTTTGGACAAAACCTAAAAAATGGGAAAAGCCAGGCCTACCTAATGATCAGGCTCTCTCCTGTGACTCCTGTATGTTAGTCCAATAATTTAAAATGTTAGGGCATAGTTAATTCAGTCTGTCACTTGAAATAAAGGATAGGAACCTATGGAGTTTTTGCATTAGAGCATTTCAGTGTGTTGTGTGGAAGTATAAGTTAACATTGAAATTTCTCCTTAGGCATTCTTCTTAGTAACAACTTAATTGAGATCACAAAGGACATTTAGAGCTTTTACTGGTCTCTAAGTAACCTGTCATGGTAATGAACATAATTATTGAGGCTGTTTTTTTAACCTGCAGCAAACTATGGCTATTGAGCTTTGTTTCAGATTATTATTCTGCATTAGCAGCATGTACAGTGCTACACTGGCTGGGGTGAGCAAAGAAAATTTCATATCCTGGGACCTTTCATATGTTTATTATTGTTTTTGTATTATTTCTTAAATTTGCAGTTAAGATATTATGCTTGGATGCTGTACTCTTTGTTTTGCTTAGAAAGAAATGTTGTTTCTTTCCATATGAGACCCTTTCACAGGCAGATTCTTGGATTATCAGTTTTCCTTTTTTATGTTTTGTTGACTTTAGAACTCTGTGGCAGAGACTATTTCCTTTTCAATTTATGCGGTGTGTCATGTCATGGGAATCTAGTTCTAACTGAAGGCATCAAGGGAAAGTACCATTCTTGTAGGGTTATGTAATTTATGACCTACAATTTTCCCATCTGAAAATGGTAAGGTTTGAGATAAACAAAATTAATACAAATTGTTTGCTTAGTAAGGACAAGAGAAATACATTTCCAAGGGTATCATACCTTTATGACCATGGATGTGAAAAATTAATAATAGATGTAAGGTACGCTGTTTTTATTGCCTGCTTAATACCTCCAACATAAAACTGTAATTGAGCATAAAAACATAAATTCTCCTAGCACAAAACATTTCTTATTAAGATAAACCTGTCAGTATGATGATACAAGCAATAACCTTGGATTACAAGAATGTGGCCTAGAAATCTTTATAAGTAATCTCACAAAAGTCTTCCCTTATTGACTTATACTTTAAGAATCAATTACTTCAGATTTTTGTTGGATTGAGAAAATGCTTGAAAAAGCCAGAATAAAATGTATATAAAATACTGATATCTTTATTTCTGCTTTCTCAAAACTTTAATCATGCAGTTGTAGCTCAGGAATGACTCCTGTGATTTGCTTGCTCTTTTTGTTGTTGTTGGGTTTTTTTGGGGTTTTTTTGTTTTGGTTTTTACATAGCACTCATGCATCCAAGTGCAGCTGAAAAGAAGCCAAAGAAGAAAAAGGCTCTGCTCCATAGCAGATTTACATCTGAAATTCTCCATTTGTAAATACAATGGTCTTTACTGTGTCTGCAATAGGCCTTGCAATTTACTATTAGGACACTAACACACACACACACATTTAAAAGTAAATATCTGGTGTCCTCTTCATATATATTCACCTCTCATTTTTCTGTATGAAAGCAGAGCCGGTTCAGTGCTTTTATTTCTATCCTGCATTACAGAGAGATAAAGGGAATAATATGCAGAGTAAGAGTCTATTTGTTGAAGAAAGGTGATCTCTCTCTCTCTCTCTCTCTCCTGATGCTTCAAGTCCTACATAATGTCAGTCCAACAAGTCCTATATAACATACCAAGAGTAGAGATCCTCTGTTTTTTGGCCCCTATTTTTCTGTTACAATAAATGTGATTATGTTTTTACTACCTGCTCACTGAAAGAGAAAACAGAAATTGCTTTTCACAAAATAGCAAAAGCTCTACCAATTACAGAGTAAAATCATAAAAAGAACATTTTCAACTTCCAAATTATTACTGAAACATTTCAATTAATCTGTGATTTCATGAAATCTGAATCTTCAAGTACCTAAATTTATAGCTGAGTTTGAATTGAAAGTGTCCCTTAGTATAATGGAAGTCATTACTCAGAAAATATGTAATGAAATTAAAATCAAAGAAGGATAACAGCACTTTTAATTGGAAGGATTTAGTTTGTGTTAAAGACAATACATTTTGACATTTAATCTTTTTTGTGGAGTTTAGCTGGTTGAAAATATTTTAGCCTAAATGTATATCTCATTAATGTAAGCTAATAAGAAAAAAATATGGCCTTGTCATTTAAACATGATGAAAGATATTTCTACATTGTCTTTTGACCTGTAGACAGTAAGATATAAAAAAGTACGTGTCCTTTTCTTTTGCTAAAAGCATATTTTCTAAAATTATTTCAATGTGGTTAAATCCTCTGTCTTTGAATATTTTGGGCAATAAAGAATCTTCATAAATACTGTCTCTCAAATTCACTTAATCCCTGTGGATGGGATAGAATATAAGAAAACAAAGATAGTACAGAAGGTAATCTCACCCCTGAAGAGTTGCAGCTGTGTTAATCACCAAAGATTAGGAACAGGCCTGCTCTTAACAGGCCACAGCTGTGTCCAATAAGGATGGGATTTATAAGAGGGGATGAGAAAGGAGATGGAGTTTGTTGGCTGTGCTTTGAAGAAGGCGTCAGTGCTGTGAGGAGATGGCCATGAGAAATCACCAAGAAGGTATGGAACATTTGCAATAAGATGCCAGCAAATCCCTGTTCTAAATTAACCATGTTCCAGTCCAAGGAAGCTCAGCTCCAAACCAGTAGACTCTTTAGGTTCTCTGTATGCCAAATTTTCACTAACACTAGGTGTTTTTGTTGGTCTTTAGGTAAACATATAAATGCTTATTTTGAAGAAGGCTATCATTTTGTGTGTCTTGCATGTATAAAAAATGAAAAATAGCAGGATCTGATTTCATTAACAGGGATTCGACTGCAAGTAGCAGGACTGAATAAAGCTAAATAGTCATTTCTTTCTTAGTGTCATATGGAAATATTTTGGTAGGTCAGTGGATACAGTAATCTACATATGTAGTATTGGTTTTCCAAACATTACTTTCCCAATTTTGTACTCTAAATACATGGCACATTTAATTTGAAAAATAATGCTTGAACCTTGCTTCAGAAATTATATTGTAAAGCAACTCATAGAAAATAGGTATCTTCCTGTAAGAAGAATTTCCCTCTTGTGTAAAACAGTATAAATTTTATATGTGAAAATAGAAAACTATAAATAAATTTTCAATGAAATTAGGCATAGAACAAATATCAGGACTTTTTTGCCCTTTTTGCTTGTTTAACCTGACATTGTCTGTAAACAAATAAACAGGGTACTGTGGGAAAATCCTGCAAGCCACTTAAAAAAATCATTGTATGATTCCATTTCAAATCAAAGCAAAAGCTCTGCAATGTAGGAAATTTTCTTCCACTTCTAATCCATGGTATTTTTTATTCTGTGATTTGATCAGTTTTTTGTGAAGTTGCACTTAGGCAGTTAACTCTGCCTTTTAATCTGACTTTTCTGACTTGCAGTCATGTAGCTATGGCTATCATGTTCCAGTGTGTTCCATGTTGCAGATTTTTGGCTCATCTCAATACATGGGATTCAGATGTATGGAATTCTTTAATGTGAGGATATCAATAGTTTAATTCCCCATCCAACAATTCAGTACAAGTAGCAATTTAAATCTAGGAAGGAAAGAATTCTGTTACCTTGCAGGTAAAGACTTGTAATAGGTTGTGAATAAATAATTAGACTGCATGTTCTTCTGGATAACAACAGTTCTTTACATTTGTGTTTTTTTTTAATGTCAAATACAAGTCCTAATTCATGCAACAAAATTAATGGAGTTCAACTAAAATCTTCTTAAACCTTGTATCTATTAAAGCCAATAGTAATTTTCTTTCAGGTAGTAGTGATGACAAGAATAAATCCTCACTTATAAGCACACACTGTTGTTTAAGAAAGCTTCTATTATAAATGTTAATTGTTTTCTCAAAATAGAAATATGTCTAATGAAAGAGAAACAGCCAAAGTGAAGAGAAACAAAAATCTGACTGGACAGGTGGTCAGAAAGATGGTAGTACCGAAGTTTCTCCAAGTTTTACAGCATCATTTATTTCATTTTTTTTTTAATAGAAATAAACTTTGCCGAACCAGTTAAAAGAAAAATCTGACCTATATTTTTCCACTGGTGCATCACTAAATGTTTACATTATAAGCTGAAAATAGTTTGCTAAGTAGTCAGAATTTAAGAGCAACTTAGATTAAACATTTTCATGCTCATTTGTGCAATGCCTCTGGTATTTTAGCAGTATGAAAAGATTTCTTGGCTTCAAACCATTGGATCAGGGTGATTTTGACATCCTTAATCTCTCTTTAAGAGCATTAGGGGTTTTTTATTTAAAAATCTGAGTGGTAAAAGGTAGAAGGAAGTAATTTTCTAGAAATAGCGCTTTTTAAAAAGTTATGTCAGCAAACACTGCAGATAAAAGAAATGACTGGATTCTAAGCTAGTGGTTCCAAAGATAGTACAGACATACAGAGTTTGCAAGGTCTAAGGATGTGATTTTGAAGACAGTGTATAGCCTTGAGCTGGCTAGTCTGCATGCTCACGTATGTGCAAGGAGTTTAGCCTCAAGCTAAGAATCTTCATTTCAAGGAAAGCTAATTCCAGGAAAAATAGGGGTCTGCAGCATGTTAACTCACAGCCAAAACCACAATCCACTCATTAGTAGTGTTGGCTACTCCTGGGGCTAGAGTACTGCTACAGGGGTGGGAATTGTTCCTCAGTTGTGTGACTTTCTAGGCCAATGACTCGCGTGTTAGTGAGTTAATTATTGATACACATTTCATTGAACAGCAAGAGTTAAAGGTGCTTTTGTTCCATCATAAAGCTATACACTAGAGTATTGTTTAGTGATGATAAGAGATAAAACCACAGTGTGTAAAACCTTTAAACATTGACATTGGTGGGGGGAGAATGTATACATCTAACACAGCTATAGTAGATCAGTTCTACAAGGTGATTTGGGTGGTACATTTACATTGGTAAATCTGACCAGCATTGGTTTAAATAAAAATTAATGCAAAGTTTCTGCTGTCTTTACAAGATGGTCATTTGGAATGACAGTCAAATAATCTAAGGGTCATCAAAGATGCTGTTTAATTGAAGATGAGTTTCAGCATGATGTGGTGGCTGATAGAATAAATGTAATTCCTGTAAACGAGCATAGGGCTATCAGTTGGATTTGCACCTATATGTGACATTTACAGAAGTATCACTGGACACGATGGACTCTTCTGATGGTCATATGTTCAGATGTATATTGATAATTAGTAAAGAACTATAAGAAAGTCAGGAAACCTGCCCTTTGGAAAGTCTCATTGCCTTTCTGTGGTTAATTACTGCATGAATTCTACTTGTGCCTATATAATAAGCCACCAGTTTATAGCAAAATGATCTACTATCCCTTAAATACTGTAAATTTCCCCCTTCTCTTGTTTCAAAATTCTGTATCATCCATCTCTTTAATTATATGCTGTACTGATGATACCTTCCAACATTGCAAAGTACAACTTAATTAAGTGTCCATAAAGTCAAAGAATAAAAAGAATTACTAATCCCAAAGCCAATACTTATGGAACTGTAATAACAAAATTATTCTGGAAATACACATTGGTTTTTTTCCTATGTAATTTTAAGATATTACCATAGTGAAAGGGTATTACACTTTCACTGCCATATGTTAGCTCTACTGAACTCTAGACCAATTAAATCTTCATTTTCTAGCCTTAAAATAAAAGAAAAAAAAAACCTTATTTAGCTTGGCACACAGCTTTACAACTTTGTAAACTTCAATTGCCTTTTATTTCATTTTTCCTTTACCTTTATGAGTTTAATTATACTTTCCTTCAAAATTTCTTCTATATTCTTTCAGCTATTAAGGTAAGATTAATGACTCTGTAATTGCCAAGATCACTTCTATCAGTTTCCTAAATATGCACAGGGCACTTGCTATGCTCCTGTTACATACTATTTTCCTGGGTTTGTTAGATTTATTGTTTGATAGATTTATTATTCCAACGCTTGTTCTTGGAATTATGCTGTCACATTCTTGTTTTCTGGAGACTGGAGGTGATCCAGTCGTACTGGGATATAAAACTCTTTGGATGCTGCTTCATGTTGACGTGTTGTTTTCTGTACTGCCATCCCCATTAGGCTTATGTATTTCCTTGTATGGTTTTGGTTATTATTTTTATCAACGTATCACATAATATAATTGAGAGACCAAGGTAAGCGTATTCATTGTAAAGAATGTTGGCAAATACTCACCAACCATATAGGAATCATTTTGATCATCCTCATTCAAGAAATACTAATGGAAAATGAAACAAGAAAGAAAAGCTTTCGGGACATTTCTGGGTTGCTAAGTAAGACTGAGGTAGATCCAGTTCAACTGTCTGGCAACTTTGGGAAGATTGAAACACTGAAATTGTGCTGAATGAGTGTTTTAAGGTCACTTAAGGAATAAGATAAATTGGATTAAATTAGGCATGTGTTGGAGCACTTGCCTGTTTGTACTCCCATTTGGATCACCAAACATGCAATCTTTACAGACACTGCAGTGTTGGGAGCTAAGAGGGCAGCAAAGAGATAGGATTAGGTGTGTATTTTTAGGGTAAAAGGCACTATTTCCTACTTACCTGGCCTCCAGATGTCATCACCTGCTGAAGTGAATGCTCTCCCTTGTGTTCTGTGCCCTGTTTGCCAGCCCCATGTCCAAGCCTCCCCATGGGTGCACCTCAGATGACACAGGACACATGGCCTGAAGAAAAGGACGGAAATTTCAGTCATATTGCTGTAGGTTGGGCCATATGCCATCATATTAGGAGATGTCTTCCTCTAGTCTGCAGTGCACAGGCTGTATGGCTTTTGCATCTCTGTTCTTTAAAAGTCTTCAAATGTAACGTCTGTGCTTGAAGGTAACTGGGAGCTCTGACGGCAATGGTTAGGTTTCTTCTTAAGCTGCCCTAGATATTGTTGATGATTGAACAAATTCTACCATAGACACAAGATAATAAGTTGTCTGAAGAGCACAGTGAAGGGAAGTTCACAATGTACTTCCTTATGTCTGGATAAGGAATGTGTGAAAGGGAAGACCAGACTAATATTTTCAGCATGCTTTTTTTCTTAGTGGCTATATTATTTGCATATTAGACATAATAATTAATTATTGATATTTTTATTTTCCAAATAATTATTTAATCCCATAATTGATTAATTGCATATGTACTTATTGACTAAATGGTTCTCTCCATTGCTGATTATCTATGTTATTGATTCGTAATACTTTCTTTTCATATTTACCTAATACAGTAGATGATTCATCATAAAATTACTTCCCAGCTTGATACATTGCACTGTTGAGCAATTCTAAGGCAGTTGCTTTCTAGCTAAGTGACTATTTGTCAGTGTGACCAACCATAACTCATCTGTCATTCTTTACATTCCACTTTATATTTCTTCTTTTCTCCTTCACAAAATTGTTCTTGTCTTTCTTGTTTCTATTTACTCTATACATCCCTTTTTTCAGTATCTGTGAATTAGTTCTCTATCTCTTTCCCATTTGGTCAGTTATCTCCTTGAGCACCTGTCTGATTTTCTGCTTTCCCACTCCAGCTACATACAGTTCAGTCCAACATTTACTCTTTCCATCTTCCTGATCTAAATACAAGGCTAGAATCTCAAAATGGTCTTCACAATTTCTCAGAACCTCTAAGTAATTTTCCTTGCCTTCCATTTGGTTTGGTTTTTGTTGATCATATTTACCCAAGTTAGCTTTAAGACACTCGCATCCCTCTATTTCTCCCACCATTTCTCATTTCTGTTTTTGGTCATACAAGAGTCCCTGAGGGCCTCTTTCTTCCGTTTGTGTTTTTGATGATCATATGCATGCCTAATTTGAAATTCCCACTTTCTACTTGTCAATAAGTCTGCCATCTTTCTGTGCTCTGCTTTTGTATGTTCTCAGATTGCTCTGGTTTTAGGCAACTTCTGAACTTTTCCTTTTTTTTTTCCACTTTCAGTGTGACTAAAATTTAAGCTACTTCAAGTCATAGGCTACAAAGGCAGTATTATGAAAATCAGAGTTGGTTATTCTGCATCACACCAAGCTCAATCTATACCAGAACTTTATCTCCAATGGTAGCTTGTAGTAGATAATAAGGAAAAGATGATAGCAAGAAAAGAGCCAAATGATCATTTTTCCAATTTCCTCTCCCTAAATACAGCAATCCCATATTTACTTCCGTAAGATACAAGGTAGCCGTGGATCTTTGAGTTTTTCTCTTACAGTGTGAAAAGTTAGAGTCAGTTTAATTTCTTCCTCCCTTTTATTATCAATAGATAATAAAACTCTGATTATTCTTATCACAATTTTCAGTGACTTTTCTTGTTTTGTATTATGAAATGGAGGGGTAAAAGTTCAGCTGCTCAAATTATGAAAGAATGCTATAATGATACAGTAGCAAATGGAAGGGTTTTTGGTTTTGCTCTAGTCTTTATACCTTTCTTTTTTTAAAAAAATCTTATTTTTAATTTGTGATAATCACCTATCTTCTGAATAGAGATAGACATAGCTCTCCCAGGATTTTCCTGGGAAGCGGTGAGAAAGCTCAGAGAAAGAATTAAAGCAATTATTATCTCAATCTCTGCACCTAGTAGGCAATCTCTGTTTGTCAAAGATATTTACAAGAAGGAGTTGTCTCTTCTTGACCAATCAGTGAGAGAATATTCCTAAAGGCCAGTCACGTCTTAGGTCCACCATTGTTTCTATAAGAACTGTGTATTTCTAATAATAAAGTGCCTTTTCATGCCTTCTAATGATGGAGTCTCTTTATCACCTTAGTCTGTCCCCAATACCCTGTCAGTGATAATTAGTGGCCCTGGCAGTGATATTAATTTGCCTTTTAAACTGCAATTAATTTGATGATTCCAGTGAACTACATATAATCTTTATCCTCAGGCACAGAGGGCATTTAGAGCCCACTGTTCACATTTATTCCTATGTTTGTCAGTCTGTTACAGGCTTTGGTGTCATAGCATCAAAAAAATCTGTCAATATTGTCATTTTGGTATATTGCTTAGTTTTATGTCAGAAAGATTTTGTTATATATTATTGTCTCTCTATCTTTCAATTGTTTCCCTGCTCATTTATGACTGTCGTGATCAACAGAGGGTCCAGCATGAGCTACTGCTGAATTCTACAAGCAATCTCCTGTCTTACAAAAACCTATTGCTCATTTGTGTCCTTTCCCTCTTGTTTTTAAATCAGTCAGTAATCCATGCAGGAGCATTACTCTTTATTATAGATTTAGTTTCTTTAAGTATCTTTTAAGGGACATAGTGCAAAGTTTTTTTTAATCCAGATGCATGTTTTTGTCTAGATTGCATTTTTTTCTCATGGTCGTCCTTTCCATCAGTGAAGGAATTATCATTATCTTTGTAATAATTCCCTTCCACCAAAGCTCTATAGATGCTTATTCATTGTACCAGGAGACCTTTAATTTCCTTGTGTTCTTCCCTTCCCTCATATTCTGCCACTGGTACAAACTTGGGGACACATTTGGCTTGAGCATGACTTAAATTGTGTCATGCATCTAATAGTTGGTAGGCTTACCGTTATATATAAAGTTTTTTCAGAAGTCTTGGAGAAGAGCTGTTGGTTATGGTTATGTCTTAGTATTTTCTCACTTATATTTTCACTTTAATAAGGTTCCTGTATTTCTTTTTTTGCCAAGATAGATCTACTTAAGCTCCTGAACACAGGCTACAAATTACCCTAAAATCTGAGCTTTTCTCTGTAATAGCTGAGTCATTCCTGAGAGATTCTGTTATGCTTTTATCATTCAATAACTGTACGGACTTTATAGCAGTTTTCTTGCCTAAAATGTGTTTGAAAAAAAATTTTTACAGATGTTTTTTTCTCTTTGGCAAGTTATTTCTCAAAATCCTGTTAGGCTGCATTTGTAGCCCAAATACATATAACTTAAGAGAGAGGGCACATCCTTTAATGTTTCCATCATATGAACAACCTTTCATCTTTTATTTAATTTAAATAGTCTTTTATTTTGCCATGTAACTTTCTTGACTCCCTAATGTATGATTAAAATTTTCATGAGAGTTGGCTTACATTTACTCTGAGCTTGAGTCTTTGAACACTTATATCACTGATATGAGTGCTTCACCCTTTTAGGTCCATTTTTTAATTTCTTTTAATTTTCCCTTCCTGTATTTCTTTGGATTTATTATGTTTATTATTTAACAGTAAAGAGGTTTCTTTGTTTAATTTTAGAGTGTTAAGATCACAGTTTGTTTTTCAACCAGGAGGAATCCTTTACACTCAGGAATAGAGAAGGTCACTAAAGGTATCTGAGAATTTAGTGAATTCTTAAGAATTCACTTCAATAAGAAGAATTTAATAATTCTTCTTACATCTCAATGACTTTTTAAATAAATTCAGTCACTGTCACAGCTATGTTAATTCAAAAGACAGATACAGTATCTGTATCTATATTGCCAATGTATATTCCTCCTTTTTAGCCAGTAACTTTCAACCTGTAGAAATTCTGTGGTGCATGTTCATTCAATTAATTTTATTCATCTCAAGATTTTCTTGAGCATTCATTAACAATTGTTCACAGACTCTTCTTGCAGTCTATTTTAATCTAAGTTATTCCCATGTTCATAAATCTCCTTCTGACCACCTTTGAGTTGTGCCAGACATGCCTGTTCAGTTAATATTGTCAATTAGAGCAGAGCATTCCATTTTATTTACATATCTATTGGGTGTCTAAGTAGAAATACACTAATTTTTTTATCTTGGTCTTCTCAGATGTTTTGATTGGTATTTCAACTGAACTTTAGCTGGAGCAATTGTATTTCAGGCCTGAATATTATTAGCCTTTCTGCCTTCTCTTTTCTTGAAGATGCTTTATTGCTCTATGCCCTGGAAGATTTGCTATTCCAAACTTGCCTCTTCAGTACCATTTTTTGTTCCCCTTTGTTTATTTTACTTACCTCTCTTGTGATATACTTGCCAACGACTCAGCTTCCTGTTTGGTTCACCTGAAGTTCATCTTTTCCATATGAGCTTCCAGAAGTTCTCCAGTTCATCTCAGAAAATGCTACCATCTCTTTGAGAACAACTTTTCCCTCTGTCCTATTTCTGCTCTTTCGTTGCTTTCATCTCTAGCAGTCAAGTCACAGGTGTTATATACCCACGTATACATTGAGTAGCCTTTTTCTATTGTTTGAGATTCCAGCTTCCCAGGGGGGTACGAGCTGCAGGATGATGCGAAGCAATCACTGAAGGGCAAGGTCCCACTGGTTGGTTTGCTCTCCTTTTCAGCTAATTGCACTTCTCCTTTAAGGTGTTCTCTTGTGTCATCAAGAGGGAGTCTGTGGGGGAGCTGCAGTGTGATTTTGGGAGCTTTTCGGCAGACTGAAGTAGAGCTCATTCTTTCTCCAAGACAGTTGCTTTCTTTAATAGTTTTCATTTTATGAGAGAACTTTCTATATGATTGCAAGGACATATTATAATATTTTTTGGCAAGAAAATTATGGGGAAAAAATACACTACATTGACCAGAAACATAGTATTTCTAGCAAAGAAAAAAGATGGGCAACAACAAAGGTACTGAAATACTCAAATAACCTTGCCTGTATAAGTAAGTACAGGCTCATAACCACTAGAAGCACAAAGAATATTTGGACTCTTGCTTTAGATTTCGCCATTTAACATCTCTCTAACTTAGTGTTTATCTATCTATTAATTTGAAACCTTTATGTCAAAGTCAGGCTTTTATAAACCTGAAATAAGGTCGTCTTATAAGCATTTGTTACAGAACTTCAGAGGAAGAAGGAATATTTTGGAGGGAAGGGCAGAGGAATGTAGAGGAGGAATTTATTTTAATTATGGATAGAGGCAGATTACTTCTTTCCAGTTAAAACCTTGCTAATTTGTTTTCAGTAAACATCACCAGTGGTTTAGTAATGATTGATTTATATTTATTTAACACACTTCCGCTAAATGATTCCCAAAAGATTTAATAAATTTATCAAGACCTAGAACTAATTGTAGCTAGTTTCAGAAAAAAAAGTATTAGCCATCACTGAATTTTAGTTTTCCATAAGGTGAGCATGTCACAAAATTCAATTCAATTTTTTTTTTTTTAATAAAAGTTATGTTCCACTTGAGTGAAGCTGTGAACTGGGGCACAGAAGTTTTGTTTTCACGCTGAGTTCAAGTAGACTTCCTAAAGGATCATTTATAATCATATAATTTGTTCAATGTTTCTGTTCTTTCTCTGCTACATGAAGTTGGCATTTATGCTGTAAAGAAATCATTGTCGTTTTGTGGGAGTAAAGACTGCTGATAGCTAAGGGCTATACATAAATAGCAGACTATGCTGGAATGAAAGAAGAAATGATATTACTATAAAAAGTATAACTCTGCACATTTAATTTGTTGTTGGAATACTGACTAGGACATCCATCTAATAGTAAAATGCTTACATTAACATTGGAGGTTAGGCTGGAGGAAAGGCTGTAGGAAGATCCGCAAGTGTCATCAACTTTTTATTTAAGCTTACTAGAGGATTATCTTTCTACTGAACTACATGCTTTGTAAATGTCTTATACCTTTTATTGAATGTTAAGAAAGTAGCATCGGATTCATTTAGTTGTTTTTTAGGCTGTGGACAATATCTCACTAAGTAGCCTGGGGATAGAGACTGATAACGAGCATATGCAGCAGACTCATGTCCACAAGGGTTATCATATGTAAATGGATTCATTTCGGGAAGTGCCATTAACCCAAACATTGTGGTTTATACATTAGGGCATTAGCTGAGAGCGACCTTCTTGCAGAGTTCACAAGTAATTGCTGTAGAGTGTCGCATAATGTGGAGATGCTTTGTATGAATAATCTCTAATGTTTTCTTCAAGCATTGCTTCCCAGTATGGAGGATGTACAACATAGACCTGTGGCCAGACTTAATGGATAAATAGGCATGAATCAGGTGTGGGAATAGCATGGAGTGTTTCAGGAAATGCTTACTAAGGGTAGGATTGATCTAAGATCAGTTTTTCAAATTGAAAAAATGAGTCATTTTTGACAGAGCCATTTATCCTACCAGTTTATCCCCACTGACTATAGCCTGTGTGACTGCTGTGTCTGTGATAGTTTATATATAGTCTCAAATATTCTCCTGGAGAAGCAATTAGGGTTTTGCATGGCTAAAACTAATCAACTACTCAGGACCTCATCAGCTGTCACTTTTGCCAATAACCTTTCTAGTGCTAATACAATTTACTGAAATGTGTACTATCCCTTTTAGGTGGTCCGAGGCCATCAAAACAAATTCATCATTGTCAACTTCCATGTCATTTTGAAGTCTGTAGTTTTTATTGCAGATCTGAGGAAGAGCCTTCAAGCCTGTCTCCTTTTTATCTCTTTATAACAGCCTTTAGGCATCTCTTCTCCTTAAAACTATGTCACAATGACATATTTGGACTAAGTACAGCATCACTGCTGTTATGGGGCCAACCAGTTCATCTGGGTTCCTTCTACAGTTAGGGGGATGGATGCTTTGCTGATCTGAAAGAGAATCCTGAGAAAACTAATTTTGATTAGATGTTTCACTTTTAAATAGGTAAAGTGATAAAAATCCAGTAACAAAATACAGTATGTTTTAGTAGTAAAATTAGTTTCTACACTATTTAAGGACAGCAATTTTCCAGACAATATGAGCATGTGTGTTGATTTTTAGAGCACTCAAAAAATATGTTAAGTTAGAAGCTCATCTCAGTTTAACTGTGGTGTCACTCCACTAATTCAAACTCATAAAATATGCAGTGTTTACCTGCAACAGTAACTGCATATAAAAATTTACGTCAGCTGCATCCTGTATGTACACACTACTCACCTGAAAATGCGTATTATATCTCTGGTCAGATGTTAATTATACATTTTCCTTTTTTTTCTTGTATACATTATTCATACAAAAAAACTTTAAAGCTTGGCTTTTGGGTAAATTTATGTTGTCACATGGATCATGATTTTTCAAACCTGTGTTATTTGCTGCATAGACCTGCTAGACTGCTCCACTGAATAAATAGAAGTCTTGGCAAAGTCAACAATTTTGCAAATATATGTTATTTACATAATCCTTTTCACAGAAGTATGAACAGTATTTCCAAGATCTGTTTGTGAATAGTGTTAATTAGAAAGGCAATTTATCTTCTAATGGACCCTAAAAGTGATTATGGTCGCCTCAGTTGCACTTTCTCTGTTTACCGATTGGGGCTTAAGAGATTTTTGGGAGTATGGCTTTTGTCATTCTAGGTGTAGTGCTTAAAGTCCATGCATTTTGAGTACTTACAGTCCTTGCACGTTGTTTCTTAGGATGATAAATCATGTTTCCCACACCGCAAAGATCTGTATTACATTACCTTCAATATCAAAGAAATTTTGATTTACATATGTTGTGAAAATGAAAGCAGTGCTCCCCATTCTCCTTCTTTTTCTTCAAGTTTTTTTCTGTGAAAATGTGAATGTTAAATCTCAAGCTTCTGGAAAAGAGTTATGTCTCCCAAAATGCAGATTTATGTACTTCAGCTGCTGATTAATGAAGCCATGATATCTGTGACTAAAGTCAGATTCTTTGATATGATAATTTAGATGAAACAGTATTTATGTAAGCTTTTGGGGGTGTTCTTCTTTGTCATGCAGTCCTTGTTCTGCCTCACACCATATTGATGAAAGTGGCTGCTGAAAACTGGAAAATTCAGCTGTTGTATTTATTTAATGTAATGCATTTTATTTGCTTAGGATTGGATAGGCTTTAGTGTCTTAAAAAAGAAAAAAAAAAATCAGGTGTGATTAGTTTGTGCCCAGTATTTGGATCTGCTTTGAGAAAGGGTAACTTGCTTCAAAGGTTCTGGTTTGGCCTTGCTTTCCCCAAGGCAGTTGTGTGTGCTCCCAAAGAGGAGTCAGTAGATAGTGAGGAGTGAGGCCTGAACAAGTTGTCTTCATATTTATGCAGATTGCCTAAGGAAAAACTCCCAGTGATTGCTGTCACCCTGTTGTTATCTGAGAGAATGATCGTTCTGACAGAGACAATTGCTGCCCCAACATTTCTGTTAACATGAAGATTGATTCTACCTTTAGGCATTATTTTGAGGTCTCAGTGGAGCTCCTGAAGCTTTTTTGCTTCTCTTGTACACACTTGCTTCTCTTCTTTGAGGCACAGCATTAAGAAAAAATATTTCAAAATGCAAGAATAAAATTGTAGACAAAGGTTGTCGCTGGGTACTGTAGTCAGATCGACCTTACTCAGAAGCCAGTGTGTGGATATATTTTCAGAGAAAGGCTGCATATTATAAATATTCAAGATCCCCTTCAAGAAGTATCTGGTGTTGAAATGTTGTTGCCATCGCTGTATTATCAGAATATATTATCTATTTCTATATATAATATAAATATAGTATGTATTATGCATATATAATATATGTTATATGTATATATATAATATGTGTTTTTAATTAGGCAAAACTGTAGAATGGGATTTTTTAGTTTGTAGTGATTGGATATTTTTGTGATCAAGCTTCAATTCCCCTTCCCAAGGATATACATTAGTCCTAAAATAATCAGAAGGCTGGGAAGGATTTAGTATGACAGCTGAAGAAAACATCTGTAATCTCTTTTGACAACATAAGTTATTTAGTATTTTTAAAGTTAATTCAATATTTCTGAATGTAATCATATTCAGAAATTCCTAGCACAAAACAAATCCATTATTGAAGAACTGTGCTTATTATTTATTGTATTTAGCCTCCCCACAGTACGGGTTTTAGGGTTTTGGAAAAGAAGCTGGATATTAGTGCCAGAGGCCAGCAGATAATGAGATGACTTATTCCTCAGCTAGAAGGGGCTATTACAAAAATTAATTTTTAAGATGTCAAATGCGTTATATATGCAGATAAAATTAACAGAAATATAGCGTGTCATTTCCCCTATGTTATTTCTGTATTGCTATGATTTATTTCTGCAAACAATAGAAAAAAACACAGTTACTCCCTGAGTTGTGACAATATGATTGAGAGCTTGTTGGGGATCCACTTCCTTGAGTAGGCCTGTGTTGTCACTAAATGTATGCTCCTGTAATCTACAAACCAAATGTAAGACAGTAAAATTTATTCAAGCAAGAAATACAAATTTACCTCTCTCTGATCAGGATTCCCACCAATTCATCACTTTAATGTATGCTTTGCCTCAGCATAAAAGCCTGCTTAAAGGGCTTTAACTTATTCTGATATGACATGTTGAACAAAGTAACACTATTTAGGGAACAAGCCCTGTTGCAGTTATCACCACTGTTAACTTGATGAATTCTAACACTGAAAATAATTTACTGAAAATGACCTGTTGAAGTATCACCTATTCAGTGAGGAGGTAGGGAGGAGTAAATTGCCCTCATAACACGGCTGCAGAACCAAATGAAGGTCATGGGGTCACATTTCAATACTGAGCTTGTTTTTGCTTGTGTTATCTCTAGCTCATGAACTTCTGACTTTGTTGTTTAGTATGTTTGGTATATTGATTCGGAAAGGTTCAGTTCGTTCACAATGCTGGGAAAACACAGTAAGGCACCCTTTGTGTCTTATTTGCTGTATTAAGAATTGTCGTTTAGACACAGTTTGTTATTGTCTGTTTCTCCCTGCTGGATCGTAGTCTTCTAGATCTTCAAAATTGGTTCAGTATGAGTAAATTAATTTTATGTATGAGTGAAATTATTTCATGTCAAGAGTAGGAGAATATTCCCATTGGAGCCCAGTTGTATGAAATTGCATAGGATTCTGAGATGGCAGAGCAGTAGAACAATACATGTAATTTGCAATGCCAGGAGAAATTAGACTTTGCAATTTCTATACATAGTTGAATACAATGTGAATATGATTCCTTTTGCCAGTCTGCGTAATATTCTCATTATTGTGGTACTGGGTGTGCCCAGAATGGAATACAGGGAGTGTAAAGTCAGCCCAAGCCCATTGGTATCCAAAGCTCTTTTTGTTCACATTTGTGTTATTTAACATTCTGTGTTTGGTGGAAGTGTGAATATACCCCCATGCCAGTCCGACACGTGCAGGAAGACATTTGGTCTCTTTGGATTAACTTGGGTATGAACTTTGGTTGGTTTATTTAATAATAAAGACCAGTTGCTGATCCACTAAGCTGATATATTTATCTAGATCAAAGTTCCCCTGTGGGCCTGTTTGTCTGGAGCCAAGCTCAGCTGTTTTTGTAGCAGCTGTCGCCAGTGACTCCCTACATCCTGCCACAAGCCTTGGGAGCACACTGCCCTTGGCCATCTCCTCTGTCTTCCTCCATTGTAGGGCTTCAGTGGTTGATCACAGTTCCACAAAACATTTCACAATGATAATTTAATATCTGCCCACAACTTTAGGCACGTCCTACTAGGATCTTTTCTTTCTACAAGTAAATCAAGCTGTATCCTTAGCGCAACTAGAGTTCTCGGCACGCATAAACACAACACAGGTCTCTCATATAGTGAACTACAGTGATACTTCACTAGATTAAAACCTCTCCAGGCAAGCTGGTCTGAATTCTTAGGATTACAGCAACCTAAGTCTAAGACAGAACAGATAAAAAAAAAGAGATGGTGATTTTTGAGATAAATATAAGGAAATAAAAATATTAATGTCATAAAAATTGAATTCCTGGAAAGCTACTCTAATGTCCTGCTGTTGGATTACAACACACCCAGTGCAGCCTCCATGTCTGTCTTAGCATGTAGAATGAATCTTGTGGCTCTTGATCCCCTGGTATTCTTGGAGGATGGTTCATGGAGTCAGGATTGTTGATACTGCCTCAGCTCTACTGCTTTTAGCTCCAGTTTTAAAATAAAATGTTTTCTCACATAATTTTTCTATCGCATACTGCTTCTTAAACTGTGCGGTAAAATAGAGATTTGGGTATGTCAAAATGATCCAAATATTTTTCCTTTTATGTTACTTAGTGACATAGGAACATTTAGTACTGGTGATTTAGTGAACAGCATTTGGGGCTAGACTAATCTGGTCCCTCTCCATATCACCCAAAAGTTGGGAAAATTTGTCTTTTGGGTTTTAGCCTTGAGTGTTCTATCTTGCCCTACAGAGCTGCTGGTGTTGCTCCCAACAGCGAGGAGCGGTTCAATCCCTAAAGGTTAGCTCTAGATTTGATACAGTCAGACTGAGTGCTGCCAAAAATAAGTGCCCAGGTCTCCTGCAGTTTCCATCAGTGTAGAATAAGGAAGCCAGTCCACATATATGGTGTGATAGGCTTTGTAGCTGCATAATGGATGGGAAGTTTTCTAAATCCAGAAAACAAGGTTTTTTCAGCTCTTTTTGTAATGATTATTTTTGCTTTTAGCCTTTCTCATAATAATCACACCCTTGAAACTTTCCCATTTTTTAAGAGCATATGTATGCATGCACAATGTGAATGTTATACGTGTATATCTATATAAAGGCAGTGTTTGCATATGGGTAAATTACTCCTAAAGGAATAATTAATTTTTTATTCTATGACTCCAATTTGGAAAATGCCTTTTCTTCTCCATCTGATCTGTTTCTTTTATGCTTCCAATTTTTTCTCTCAACTTCATTATTCTGTTTCTGTTGCATTGTTCTGTTTTCCTTGGGAAAGGCAGAAACTTCTAGGATTCTAGTTCTTCTTGCCTCTTATTGGGCCAGTAAGGGAATGAAAAGCACATTAAAAAGTTGGTTTCAGAAAAGCTGGCTGCTAGGGAAGGTTAACACTCCCTTTTAAATCTGATTTAATACAATTCTTGGTTTCTCTGCTTATTGTAAATAATATCCTTATAGAAGTTGTTTATCATAGAAGGGAAACAGTTTCATTTACACAGTGTTACAGTTAATTGCTGTTGCTGTTTCAGCCACATTAATCACACCAAAAAATCTTACTTGGGATGCATTGGTAGTAACAGTGTCTTTGGTAAATTTAACAAAACCTCCCCATAAAAATGACCTATGTTAATTCTCTGAATGTGTACTAGGTCTTCTGGGTTTTTTCAAGAAAGAAAATAAGGATTTCATCTGTGTGATGATAAATATTTGCCATTTTGCAATTACCAGCATACGATATCATAAATACATAATAGTTCAAAGTCTTTGAATATATTTTTGTTACTAATATATCTTTCTTCTTCCATAATGAGCATAATTTTTTCTTATCTGAGAATTATTAGCTGTTTAGTTGTGATCCAGCTGTATAATTTATGTTCAATTCATTGGAGGGAAGAGAACCTAAAGAAAAGCACTGGGAATTTTTTTTGTAGCAGTCAAAAATTTATAAGAATATGTCCAAATTTTACTCCTCTTGTCTACAATGAGGATTACAAAACCATTGTCACACATTTATATCCAATACCTGATCTACACAGTTTAAACCAGCAATTTTTGTTCATAATTCATATTCTTCTTATACTAATTCAATTTTGTTGCTAAGTTCTCCCAAATACTTTTCTGAATATCTGACCAAATTAGCTATTTCTGTAGTTTTTTGACCCTTCAGCTTTCCATGGTATTTAATTTTAATTTCAGTCACTATTCGCAACTCCCACATGCCATTAAAAAGGTGTGGTTTCAGTTGGATGATTGGCTTAAAATATTTAATGGCTTTATTTAAATAAAACTTGTTCTGATTTTGACTTGCCTAAACTGACACAATTGGGTTCATTAAGTGTTCAAAGTGTCTTAGTGAATGGACATGTTGGCATTATACATACATTACAATCGCAGTAATTTTATCCCTAATCATTGTAAAAATTTTTAAGTCATATTGAGCTCAGTGGGGTTATTTGCATATGGAATTATTAGTTCTCTTAAATTCATATACTA
Organism: Melospiza georgiana; assembly: GCF_028018845.1. Lineage (NCBI taxonomy): Eukaryota > Metazoa > Chordata > Aves > Passeriformes > Passerellidae > Melospiza > Melospiza georgiana. The sequence goes on along the minus strand of NC_080432.1, from coordinate 50,657,910 downwards.
ATAAAGTGTCTGTATAGAGCATATGCTGCTAAAAAATTTACCTGTTTACAGGTGCTGATGCCCATACCACTCTAAATAAGGTGTGAGGGAAAGCTGTGATCAGAATTTGGCAGACTTCCACTGTATCTGAAAACACCATACAGTTTGTAATGCCAGTATACTGTAACGCAACATTATGTGTTAAATCCTTTTGGTTCATTTCTAAAAGGCTCATCTGAAGTATACTGTAGTCAGACTCAGCATTTCTGATCTACTGGTGTCTGCTTCCACCATCTGCTTTTGCAGAACTATTTTTACCTTAACAAGTATCAGTGGCTGCCACTGAGTGGCCCTTTGATGTGCAGTCAATCACAGACAAGAATAAAATGGTATAATAGACTATAATTTCCTGTCTGATCATGAGCTCTGCTTTTTGTGCTGGGTGATTTCCTTCAAACTAATTGACAAATGCACTGGCACAGGGAGAGATGGGCTGCAGCTGCTTGTGGTTTGTCAGAAAGACAGAAGGAAAGGAAATCTTGAGAAGTACTGAGGTGTTTGTGACATTGAGATGCATCTTCTTCTGGGAATATTCATAGTTAGAATGCAGAACTTTTTATTTTTTTCATCAAAAAAGGCTATCCATTCTTTCAGGCTTTAAAATATGTTTTGAAAAAGAGAAAATCACATGAAAAACTAACTTGTTCTTCTAGCATCATTCTTTCCACCAAGGGGCAATGGAAACACAGCACACAGCCCAAAATAATAACCTAATACTGATCTGCCACGTTTTCTTTAGCAAGCTGAAATAATTGATCAGCACGGTCAGCCTTCAAAACCAAAGCTAAGAACTCTTCTCTTTCAATAGGTATTGTAACTCACATGCCTCACAGAAATGATGGTGCATTTCTGTTTCCACCCACTCTTATAAGGTGTGCCAACCAGCATTTTTGCAAGAGAATTTGTGGAACTGTGCAATGGAGATCTGTTTTGACAGCAGTGACCCATTCACAGAGGTTGGATGATAGGTGCAGTCTGTACTAGTGGCCTCTCACAGCACTTCAGCTTTTCCAATGAAAAATAGCCTATATATAGGGAATTAAATTACATTACAATCATAGATTTCTTTTTCTTTTTGTTCAGAAAATTTTAACTTCATGCTTTGCTTAGGATTCTTTGAATTTTCATTCTGAGCTCCTAGGAATTTTTTTTGGGGGGGAGGGAAATGTGTTAATTTTGATTTACTTAAATGAATATTTTAACTTAAAAACTGTTTTAAAACAAGTAAGAAGGAACAGATTGATCCTGTCATCATCAATTCAGCTGTTATTTCACATTTTAATTTTTGTGTATCTTGCTTTTGACACAGCAAATCTTTTGAATAATTTTCTTTATTTGGCATTCTCAAAATTATAGATGCCCAGAAAATCTTTGGCTTCAGTACATGTGACAGGGGAAACAGTTCTTCCAGGGGAGTTATGGCCTAACTAGATAAACAGTTTTCATATTCTGATATTTAAGACCTTTTGAGCTAACATGACAATAAGCTAAAACTTGAGATTATGAAACCTCCATTATAAAATTTATGGAATTACTTTAAATAGGTATCTTAGTCTTTAATTTAAAAAACCTTATAATTTCTTAGCTTTTTTGTGAGTTATACTTCAAAATTATAAACTTGCAAGCCTTGAAATGTCTAAGTTCACATCTATGTACCTAGAGGTAACCAAGAAAGAAATCATTGTTATCTTCCTCAAAGTTGCTGATGTGTTGGACAGCAAAGGTAAATCCAGAAAAACAGATCAGCAGAGAATTGGTAAAATGGTAAGAAACTTATTCAGTACATTTATGGCACAGCATAGCTCCGCATGTCTTCAGTATTTGCAGTGCTTTTCTATAATTTATACATGATTTCAGCCTGCTTAGAGATGGTTTAAAAAACCTAAACAACAAAACAGAAGCAAAATTGCTTCTATGTGAAAAGTCTCATAGTTTTCATCCCATCATATTCAATTGGTATACTGTGTGCATCACAATTTTTTGATCTCTTGAGAGACCTCCTACTGTACTTTAACCCTTCATTATTTGGGGGTTTTAACTTTTCATTTTGGTAATAGCATTTGAGTCATGTGCCCAATAAGCATTTTTGTGAATTGGAGCCCATATTCTTACTTAGCAAGCTCGTGTCTACTTCTGTTCAGTGAATGGGATTTGGCTCTGTACTGAAATAATGGCATTTGAATTTAGGGGTTTAAACATAAATATATCTATAAATTATTACATAAATATTATTAGATATATATCTAATAATATATTTAGTATGTTTAAGGGGTGGGTGTAAATGACTATGTTGTGTAAATTTTAAGCAGACTCAATGCATTTGTGTGTGTGTTCAGACAATATAGTGAGTTTTCAGGGTTCTTGTGTGACACTGAGATGTTTGAAATGGTTTTTCTTTTTTCCTGCTAACTAGCAGTTTTATAGTAGGAATGTCAGACTATTTTTGGCAGTCAGTTTGGGCCATATGTTTTTTTCTCTTCAAAGTGGCTGCTGGGTATTTTGTGTGTCAAGGACTTAGAGGTGCTTATTATTTGGCTGTGAGATAGATAGGAAAAATTGATGTTAAGAAAAACCCAAAACAACAAAACCAAACAAGGGTGGGAAGAGCTTTGAAAAGCTCAAGAGAGAGAAAATTGTTTTCTATATATGGTAAATCTTCAAGCTTAGACACAAGAACTTCTATTTTTACAAGTTCGGCAGAAAAGCTGGGTACGCATTCCTATGACACAATTGTAAATTTCTTTGGCTACCAATCATTTTGCAGTTCTCTTTTGATTTAAGGGGTTAACCTGCCAGCTAAGATAGTTTTACAAAAGCTAGTGTAATTACTTATGATCTTTAACTCGTCTTTACATTACATCCTTAACAGATGTAATTTTGCCTGAAGAATTTAACTGGAACCCATCCGGGTAGACTCCAAGTTGCTGCAGAAATGGTGTGGCTGAGGTAGAGACTGTAACCCCAGAGGCCCTGGGCAGAGTGTGGAGCCTCTGGGGAAGCCAGGCAGGAACAGTCAGGGCTGGTGGTGTCCCCAGTGGCCTGCCTGGTAGTGTCTCTTGAGGCTGCTCTGCCACTGACCTGGCTTTACTTGTGAGAAGGAGGTCTTGGGAGAGAAAAACGGTGGCCATGGTTTGAAAGGAGTAGGGTGAAGTTAGCATTTAAAGGTGAAGGGCAGGGATTGGGCTGTGCCAGAACACAAAAGCTGATTTTCCTGCAAGTCAAGAACTTTTTATCAGTAAACTGGTAAAATGGAGGTACTTTAGAAAAAAAGAGGTGGCAGAATGTAGCCTTAATTTTAAGTTTTCATTAAAGAAAATAAATTTTATTTGCCTATCGTGCTTTTTAAAACAAATTAGGATGTGATTGTAGTGATACTGGGATCCCCTCCAATGGGATGAGTAAAAGCAAAGAAATGTGGACATTGAAAAGCTGACATTGGATCTGCAAACACCAAGGCAAGAAGCCCTGTTAGTTTTCTGTTCTCCAGAGCAGCCAGCCTCTTCCTCTCCCTTCAAGCAATGCATTTGGCTGTACAGCATCCAGCCATGTAGTGGTTGTACAGCCCACTGTCCTGCACTTAACAGGGCTGTAACAATGGTTATTCCCTGGAGTTTTGACTTGGTGTCACTTTCCTAGTTCTTGCAAAAGTTAAAGTGAAGCAAAAAGTTTCCATGTTAACACCTGGGTATGTAGATATGTTTTCTCTGGGAATTTTGTTTTTTGTTATGTGTGGGGCAGGTGTTTTTCTACATAGCTACTCTGATGACATAGATGCCATTTTAATCCACATTATAATGTGGATTTTATCAATTTTTATACTTGTTTTGTTCTATACTGAGCATCTACCATACTTCATGAGGTGAGAAATCTCCGTCCTTAGTCAAGTGCGACAGCCGCCAAATTTATCATACATTTGTTTGCCTGGAACTTCAGCTGTCCATCAAGTTTTCTGGTATTTAGATGCATGTAGATGCTTCAAGAAAATTATATTAAATTTCATGTGGAACTGCAAATAAGTGTAACTGTTAAAATGATGGAATCTCCCTATTGAAGTCTTCACCTTGATTGTTCCTTTTACGGCTTAAATCTGTTGCAGTATGTCCTACTTCAGATTTTCTGACCCTCTTACAAATTTCATTGAACTCATGCTGTCTTTGCAAAAATACTGACCCATTCTTTCACAGGACAGGAGTAATTTAAAAGCTGCAAGAGTATACATTTTATTTTTAAGTTTAGTACTTCCTATTAATACAGAAAGCTGTAGCATATGGCTTGAAATATGTGGAATTGAAAGACTCTTATCCATATCCAAGCACATTAAAGAACTGTATGCATCTATTTAAAATGAAACATGAATTTAGGTTGATTCTGTATCAAGGAAGTTCATGGCAGCTTGGTGCTGACATAAGCAGCCAGTAAATCAGGGCGAAAATAGCTAGCAAAATAGCATTTTTAAAGAGACTTATAAAGGAAATGCCAACATAATTGTAGAGTTGAGTTAGCTAGCTGTGAATTCCTCCAGTTAAAAGAGAATACTAAAACTGAGTGAATTAATCACAGGAAATAATTTACTGGACAAATTTAGCATGTGTTGGATTAAAAGGCATACTTTCTAGAACAAAATTAGGTTACGGTGAGAATTGCTGAGTTTAAACATTGCTTCACTGCAATAGAAGAAAGCAACTGCATGTGCACGCATAGCTCTGGAGGAAAAAAAGAGACTGGTGCTGAGCTCTTGTCTTTTTTATTTGCGTCTGTTCTTGGTTTGGGTTACTTGCTAGCGTGAGGAGTCAGGAGGAAACTGTTAACCTGCCTGCTTGTTACTCAGTATTACATTTTATTGGAGTATGTGTATGGAAATACAAACCCAGGACATCTGCAGAAGACTGCTCTTCAGAGGAGACGTTTGGTTAAACCCCTGGAAAAAAAACGAAAAAATCTAGCTGTAAATGTGTTATTGTCTCCAGCAGCAACTGTAAGCAGATGCTTCTGAAGAAAGACCACAGGGCAGGCATAGATGATATTTCTCTATTTCTCCCTGATGTCCTTCCAACTATTTTTAACTCCAAATGACAGGAGCTTTAAAATGTATTTTCCTAAAAATGGGGGGGAAGCGGGGTGGGAAATTGTGTGCTGGCATCTGTTATTTTACTTTCCTTGTAGTTATAAGTTCCTCTTTGCCTCAGCATATGACTGAAAGGTGTTGCTTTTCTGAGCTCAAAACGTACATATGAGCTATTTATTACATACTTGTGGATATTATTCTTTTGTTTCTAGTATAGAGATTCCTGAGCTGCCTGAAACTGCCCATTTCTTTTCTCCCCTTGAGCCAAATTCATACCTTGTGCATCTACCACTTCTCTGGCAGAGTTTTCCAGAAGGGCTGCTGCTACTACTGTGGGCAAACATAGTGCTTTTGCCTCTTTTGAACATAGTTCATATAAATTGGTTATGATGTGCCCTAAATCTTGTGATGGAGGTGAATCTCCTGTCCCTATTCACCCTTTCTGTGCTGCTTATGACTTTGTAGAAAACTGTCATCTGGTACATATTTAGAATTTATGAATAATAATGTCTTGCTTTCCCAAAACAGTAGTTTGAATAAAACCCACTTGTTATTTTTATTTTAAAAGTAAATAAAACCATCAGTAATATCAATCTTATCATATGAGTTTAAGATCAAGGAACATTTTTTTATGATATTCATTTGGTGTTAGCCAGCAGTAAAGATGCTTTCCTGAGAGTCTATTCCTTTCACCAAGGGTGAAGTTTTATAGATGTTGTTTATTTTACATTACTACATCGCTCTGTGTGACTACATCATAAAATCATTCGTTAGGTGAAGGTAATTTACAAATGATCAGAAGCAACCAAATTACTCCAGCTTAATGAGTTGCCACTTATTGCCTGTGTAGGCTCTTTTTCTGCTGCGGCTGTGAAGTTGGCTTACATTAATGTGCATTAATTTTATTTCACAAATGCAGTGATGGAGGAGACCTAATCCTTCCAGTTATCATGGCTCAGCAGTGAGTGGGAACACATTAAGTCAGGGTTAACTTCATTGCATATGCTTGTCACTGTGGACCTGGTGCAAAACACACAGCAAGGCGTTTTTCCAGGAAAATGTCATAGCAGTGCATCAATAGCTGCAATGGCAACCCACTCATCTTGAGGTAGTGTTCAAGCTGTTGATTTTTAGCCATACAGACTGAAATGTATGAAATCCTTTATTTCTGAGACACTATCTCTCTCCTTGTGTAGACAGCAGAGGTTCTGTAGTTGGATTTCCTTCTAGGGGAATTTCCTTCTGAGGGACTTTTTGGCAGAATGTTCAGTGCAAGGACATCAAGACTTGGGCTCCTGCTATCTCAACTTGGCTCCAAATTGTTGGTATTTGGCAACTTTTTGATGAAAAGATTTTTTGAGAGTTTTCTTGGACACTGCTAAAGATATTTTTGCTAATTGATCAAAGGGCTACATGAAGTGCTATGGGACTGGTTATTCCAATGACTATGAGATTTTATCACATACTTATGTCAAGGAAAAAGCTGGGCAAGCCAGCTGGCCGGAGCTCTGTGTCAGTGACTGCCTCCAAAGTGGGACCTGACGTAGTGGAAGTACAAACTAACGTGGAGGTGACTGAACTGTTGACAGCGAAGGGAGACGACCCATCCTTGTTGATCAGCAGCGAACTCCCTTTTATTGATCCAAAATGCAGGTTTTTATAACCGTGTTAATTAGGCTCATGCGTATTGCAAACCTGAGCTCACCATAGGTCACAGATTACACATTAACCCCTCCTTTTGTTTTCAATACCTGTGGTTTGTTATTGAATCCAAGATTTATTTTCTCACCCTGTTATGAAAGTTCTCAAGGCCTCCATGTTATTGAAGACAGACTTGAGAACTTAGCTGTTTACAGAAACAGGCTGTGAGAATTTGCTCCTCACAGCTGCCTTTTAAGCCATTTCTGAGCAAAATTCTCCAACACTGAACCACCCTGCTCTCCAATGGTCTTGGGAACTAAAGGTGTTAGGAAGGTCTCCCTTTCCAGTGCAGAGCCTAAATGCACAGATACGTGAAGAAAAGGACCACATCACTTCCAGGCTGCTTAAGTTGCTGTGGAAAGTCCAAGTTCCAAGAATTTTGCACAAAGTTGTTTAACCATTGAATTGGACCTTCATTAGCATGTACAAACTGATTGTGTAATACAAGCCTGACACAACTCTGATTTATTCCTTTTCAATCCTGACCTCAGTCTTCAGTGTATCTTCAACCCATATTTTTCTATTTTTTGTTTCTCTTTAGTCTTTTGCTTTACTTCTTACCCTTTTTGCAGTTCCCCTAGCACCAGGAAATAACAATAAAAAGTTGTGGAATAAGATTTAGTGCCATCCCATTATCTTATGCTCTGCTGCTAATTTCTGAGACTGCATAAATCCTACAGTTTCATTTCTACAATTTAGGTTGTACAAATTCCAGGCAGCAGCTGATATTGACTGGGGTTTATAAAGTATCCATGAATGTATCTAATACTAATTGAGTCTAAAGATTAAAAGACTAGAACAATATCTTGTATGATTGAAGATGCAGAAGCCCCAGGGATGCGAAAAGTATGTTATGTTATATAGGTTTTTATTTTATTCACTGAAATAAAATAGCTACTTGGAACAGCTGTCTTCATCCTGTGCCTCGAGAGGTGATACACAGTTGTGTGGTAATAGAGGGAATTCCAGAACATTCCTGCCCTACTTTATCTGGAGGCAAGGATTTTGTCTCAGTTCCTACCTTCTCTTGTTTTGCTTATCCTTTCTGAGAATTTTTCTGGTTGAGATCTGTACTAAGCTGGTTAGCTATACTGGATAAATTATTAATCACAGTTTATAAGAAATTTTATACTGAAAAGGAAGGGATAATACTTTCAAGTGTGAAGTAGTCTAGATGTAGGTTTTTGAGCCAAGAAGAGTTGTGTTCTCAAGTCATGTGCTGAGGCAATGAGGATCTGATCACCACAAACAGATATTGTCACAAGATTTTTTTTTTCCCCCTCTAGTCTTAGGAAAATAACATGTCAAAGTTCTTCTCACCTGACCTCAGTAGAGAAAGGGCTTTTAACAATAAAAAAAAAGTTTCCCATGCTTTACACTGTCTTTAGGTTAAACTTTTGTGACATTTTTTTTTTTGTCCATGGGAAGAATGGGAATTAGAACTTATTAAGATCTTAAATTTTAAATATGTGCATTCTTTTGCCACAAATGATGCATTTATATTTTAGCATTTCTTTTGTACTGCAAAGCAAGATTGTGCGATTCACTACTCAAGGAAGAAAAAGATTTGGTTATTTTCTGTCAAAACTAAAAAGGAAATTTGTGTTGTGGAAGCAGCAATGTAAAGCTGTCTACAACTTCCTTTCATTCTTGCCACAATTCCTTCTGTTGCTTTGCTTCTCTGTATCAAGACTGTGCCTTCACAGGTTGTTCGCAGACAAGGCCTAAGCTTCTCCAATATTTTACATTTGTCTTCTCTGTTAACAACTGGAAAACCTGTTGGATTAATAACAATGGGGATTACAGCTTCGGAATAATTGATATGAATTGCCAAGGAAGACAGACTGCTGAATCCCAGGACTCTGGAATGTGCCCTGTTGACATTGCAGCAGGGCTCCCTGCCCCCAAGGTTTCTTCTAGCCTTCACTGAAATTCTGCAACTCCCCTACACACCTACCACATGTACTTGTGTCTGAGTAACTCTGTTTATTTCTTTTGGATTTCTGCCAGCAGTTTAGGCCTCAGGTAAATTCTCTTATCTTCTGTTAAGTCAATATTTATTTAAATTCCAGTGGACAAACTTTATATTCTAAGTCTTTTCAACACCTGTATTGTTTAGAAGAGGTCTGTAGTGTCTGCACAACTTCACCTGTGATCTCTCGAATAATGTGTGTTGTTGAGAATATCAACTTGGTACTGGTTATTTGTTTATTGAGGTAAAATGTCAAAAAGAAAATAAGTTTATTTTTCCTAAAAAGACAGCTTGAAATATTATATTAATGAAATTCTGGATTTATTCCACAGACTGAAGGTTTGTATTCATTCTTTTTATGCTCTGTGCAAGTGAGCAAAGATCTCTCATGTTCTTTTGCATTAAAAAGAGTTGTTGGATAGCAGACTATATAATAGAATGGAAGTGCTTAAGGGCAAAATATTTGTGGGTTGAAAGATTTTTCCAACAAGCAAATTTGGCATTTTAGTCTTTCTTTCCAGGTTAGCTCTTCAGATTTCTGTGCTGTGAAGTGAAAAATGATGCACTCACACTAATTTCCCATGTTTGCTTGTGGTAGGAATTGTGAGACTAAATTTCCGATACCTCCTCAGAAGGAGGAGTTACCTGTTGTAACTAAATAAAAATAAGTTTATTTGAGAGAAGGATTTGCAATTCATGATGTCAAACTTCACTTACACTTCCAGTAAGTGTGTTTAGTTTATACTGCCTTTAAATACATAAATACCACTATGCAATTATTTTAAATTGTGCTGTTTTTATAATTCTTTCATCAAGCACTTTCCTTTTACCAACACATTTGAATTCATTTGAATTATAGTCACTGTATCTGCTGACTCTTTTTTTTTTTTCATTTCCAAAACCAATGGCTTTGGCTTTTGGAAAACTCAAGAGAAAGAGGTTTATATATTTGTTAGGAAGAGCTCTTTAGAAATATACATATGCATTTTATGTGTGTATGTGAGCATATCTATATAAAGATCTTAAAATGTTTAGACATATATATAGTCACAGTGTTGCATATTAAGGAAGTGTAATCCCCATTGATTTAACTATATATTTCACTATTGGCATGGATAATTTTATTTGCAGTTGAGCAGTGTGTGTTCCTGGAAAGATGAGAAATGTTCAATTGCCATTGGGTGTAACTCCTGTTTGTCATATACACATCCTCCTTTGGTCTCTAAGCCCTAATAAAAATAAAATTGAAATTCCACTGATTCTTCTGAACAGTCTGAGTATACAACATGCACAGTTACCTCCAGAACACTCTTTAATAGAAATCAAACCCCATAACGAGATGTACTGCAGGAAGCTGCATAACACACTGAAGGGCACTGACCTAACACTGTTTTTTGAAATCTTACCCTGAATTTTAGTACATTAAGAGGGTACTTTCAAGTGCAAAACTTAAAATGTTGCATATAGCTTTATTGGAATATGGCCTTACCCCTTAAAGCCAGATCTGAATTGAAGATGTGACATTGCAAATACTTACAATGTTGGTGACTGAGAAAAACAATGGTAGCAATCTGAGCCATATTCAAATGTTCTTAAAGGATCTGACACCTTTGGAGCTGTCTGGTAGACTGTTCATTGGAAAAATAAAAAATTAATACTCCTATTTTTAGTTTTACAAAAAGTTATTTCTTTAAACTCTATAAGTACTTTTGAGCTTATGCTTCTGTCAGTCAACAAAAATGCGAAGGAGTAACATCTTCAGCTAGAGCATGGTCGTGGGAATAGGAAATAAATCTTTAAAAAGACTGGTTGTTGCAATCAATACCCAGGTAGTTTAGGTGGCAGGTATAATTGACATAAATGATTTTTTGTTTTATATTGAGTTTTGTTAATTCCTTTGCTTCCTGCCTGTGAAGGTATTGGTCGAAGCAGTCCGCTGGGAGCGTGTCTACTGTACATACAACCTCCGTGACTGATATGGATGCAATGGGGTTTTTTTCTTGTTTCATAGATCTTGCAGTCCCTCCCCTGACCAAGGGCTCAACAAGCACATTCAGGCTTCTTATGAAAAACAGCTCTGCCAGCTGAATGGCAGGAAGCTTATGAGCTTGTTTCCCAGGCTTCTCTGGGTGTATAAACCAGTTGCTGCAGCTCTAAAAATGATATGACTGGTGCAGTAGTGATTTCCTGCACTGAAGGTGGATGCTGACAGGAGTTATGTACTGCAGATATTTTAGTGAACTCTGAAATGACTGTGCTGTAATACAACACTCCCAGATAGAGAATTCTGTGGTTCTGATTTCTACTAGCGTGTGATTTCCTCTCCATCATAATCTTCTGTAGAATTGTATTGGTGGGAAACCAGTCTGTATGACTGCACTTTACCTTGTAACAAAGAATTGTTTTTCCTTGTTTAATTTAATATATTTTGGCTCCAGAGCATACCTCAGTTTCCTGCATTTATTTATGTGTTGGGGAAGTGCACGAGGGGCACAGAAAATGCGTGTGCCCTGTGCCTGTGAAGGTTAGGACTGAACTTAAAATCTGTTTTGCCAGGCAGCAACTACTTGGACAGCTGCCTAGCTGGGTTTCTTTTGGTTCTAAATGCTCTATGTCATTTCTAATGCTGCCAAGGGGAAGCACATGTGTTTTATGTATTGGTCACTAACTGTTCCGTGAGGGGGTTAAAAATACCACGCTGGAGTATTAATAGTTTTTCTCTGAAAATAGTAAATCCTTCCTGTAATTGTAGAGTAAGCCTCTTGCTGTCATTCTAGTATAAACATGTCATGAGAAATCCTCTCTTAAAAACATCTTTTGCTCTTGTTCAGTGTTTGTCAGGTTCAACTCCAGCCATGGCTTCCCCGTGGAGGTTGGTTCAGATTCCAGCATCCTCCAGCTGAAGGAGGCAGTTGCCCAGCGACAGGGAGTTCCAGCTGACCAGCTGCGGGTGATTTTTGCAGGGAGGGAGCTCAGCAATGACTTGACACTGCAGGTAAGAATCCCTCGGTAGCTTCTCGCCTGGACTGCTGCCAGCTACACTGCCTCTGCCTCTAATGCTGCCAATCTGATGTTCATGCCTGAGATCTAATAAAATAAATAGTGCCTGGGGATTCCTTGAACTTTACTCCACACTGCTTCATTAATTCTGACCTTCTTAATTATGCATTAAAACAGCAAGCAGGAAGGGTAGGGAAAGAGAGAGAATATGAGAGAGAGAGCACAAGAGAGAGCTGTGCCTGGTGAATAAATGTTTACTGACTACAGAAGCAAGCCATGTGCAATTTCTGTATCTGTTCAATTTCTATCTTACTTATTCCATTTGAATCTTAATGAAGAAGGATGTGAATAAATTGCTCTAAATCAGGCTGCACAGTCATCACATTTTATAGGATTTGTAACCCAATTGTGACCCCTGGAGGATAGCTACACGGCTGCTGCTGCGCCGTGTGCTGCTATGCCTGCACAGGTGTGTGATGCTGGAGGGGTGGTTCCAGATCAGGAAGCCCACAAAAGTGTTCTCCAGACCACTGAACTCATAAATGTGTGAAGCTAAAAGAGGAGCAGGGAGCACGGAAGAGCGGCTATAAGTAGGTATCTGAATTTCAGCTCCTGAAGGTTAGCGACCCGTTCTCTTCAAAAATGCTTCTTTCTGTTCATCTGTAGTGAGCACTACGAAGCACTGAAAGATAGGTTCAAGTTGCTCTTTGCTACTGCTACCAGTGCAGTTGCAATTGCTTTATAAATAATTTTGTTTACCCTGGGTGTGCATTTGGCAGTTCATACTACAATAGCCAGGGTTTAGCATAAGATCACATATTTAAGACAATTGGGAAACTTGGGGAAACCTAACTGCCCTTTCAGCATAGTGCAAATACTGATTTAATCAAATTGCCATCCTTCTACAGTGGTATCAAAGAGCTGCAGATACAACCTGCAGTAATGCAGATGATTGCATAAAAGATCCCTCACATGCAGAAATATTCAGATTAATTTGTATTCATGTTTCAGACATATTGTTGTACTCAGAATGGCTGCTAAGTCTGAGTACAGAAAGTCACTATGGTATTGATGACCTATCACTGTTTCTCCTTGGGTATGGTATTTGTTGCTTTGCAAAGGGCTTTAGGGAATTCCAGCACACAAAGGAAGATATAGAAATGTGAATTGCTGCCAGTCTCCAGTGCATCAGCTGTGAATAGTGTTGATGCATACCTGCAGTGTGCTCCACCTACATGTGAAAACATATATATAAAAGTGTAAGAATGAAAAAAGTCATGTGAATTGTAGAAGCTGTCAGTTGCCAGTTGCTAGATTGGAGTGTCTGTGTTGCTCTGTGAGAAGCTTCTGAACCACTTTGCTTTTCCTGGCAAGCTGCAGGTGTTGGTATTACTGCCATTTTGTGACAGCATGAAACACAGATTTTCAGCCCAGTTTGACACTTGCAACCAAGTTTGTTGTTGGCTACAGCATATAGTCTGTTGCCAGGGTAAATTAAAAATGGTGTTCCGGATATATAGACTTCCTGATCATGTAATTTTTTTGCTTTGTCATAATTATCATGTCCAGTCAAGACTTCCTATTATTTAGTAAACTGGATCTAGATTCATTGCTTAGACTCTTGGTTTCTAAATCAGATAGGAAATTCAAAAGCTGTTTCAGATGGTACAATTTATACTTCTGTGTCTAGGTGTCTTAAATATTGCACTGAATGATATCATCAGCATGTATCAACTTCACTTTTATTCTAGATATTTGAATGATTCTACTTTGCTGCTGTGTGTTTTTTTTTTCTTTAATTGTGTATATTTATTTATCTTGGAAACTTGTCAACACAAGAAGAAGAATTGAATATTTGAGGTGTTTGGGTTCCTGTGGTAAGCTGTCTGGGTTTTTTGCAGAAGCTAATAAAAACTTGCATGCTAGTGAAATACTAACTGCTGGCATTTATGTTGCATCTGTAGTTTCAGAATTAACATCAAATATGAGCAAAATAACTAACTGTAGTTTTCTAGATCTGTGGATTTGGATGCAAAATAAGAAAAATTCTGCTCAGCTGATGCTTTACATTATTTCCATTTACAATAGCTTAGAATTTTTGGTAAAATAATTTTGTCCTTCTGTTTTTTGTAAATTACTTTTGAACTTATTTGCCCAAGGTATTGTGGAAGAATCTAGAGGTCAGGAAAAAGAACTGATGGTATTGCAGAAAATGAGATTATAGAGGACATGTGAAAAGCTGCAGTAATTGCAGGAGTATGGGGTAGGGATATAGGAAATACTCCAGGACAGCAAACTTTACTGGTTTCACAGCTCACAGTACAACTAGATTTGGCTTGACAGCTACCTTAGAATCTCAGGCAGCTGATACAAAACATAACTGAGAATGTGAAAGTTGTGTTTGTTTTCCTGTTTGGAGAGAAGAAAAATCATTCATCATAGCTGAGACTTGTAAAAAATAAATGAAGCTGAAATATACAAATGTTAAAGAGAAATTATTATTAGAAATCAGGTGCCAAATCAAGATCTTAAATAAGTAATATCAACAACAGCAGTAAAAATTTGTAGGAGGGATAAAAGTGAAATATGTGTGGAGGCATTTAATTTGGTACCACAGATATGTGTTTTTCCCTTGAAAAAAGAAAAGAAGATGAGGCTCTGATTCCACTGTACACAGGGGAGATCAGTACCTGAGCTAGTGACGAAGGGACAAGTAGTGAAATTAGAGCCATGGTAAGCAAAGATTGGTAATGACTGGATGAAGAATGAGATCTGTAAATTTGAATCTCATAAGAAGGAATTAGAGCAATAAGCTGATTCCTAAAAGCCTAGCAAACAGTGTCACTTAAGTGTGCTAAACATTCCAAAGAATGATGAAGAGCTCCCTGCTGATGACAGTTCCCTTTGGAATGAGAAGTAATTAATTAATATAGACCCAAAAATATTCTTTCAGAAGATTATCATGGGTATGGGAGAAAAGTGGAAAGATCTTCCTGTAGCAATCCTAGGATGGAAAGAAGAACCATGACAGGGTCACCAATGGAATAAACATGAGGTAGCTGCATATCAGGGACCTTGAAGTGTTCTAACAGGAGGCGACTGCTTATAGTGTTGTCATTGCCCCAGAGAATGGCAAAATTAGTTAACAAAGCTTCTGGCAGTAAGGTCTGTAGTATGTATTGATAAACAATTCTGCTCAGTATAAGCAATTTAAAAGTTACTACTGATAATAGCAGTAGTATTGTACTAGTACAGACTTCCCCTTTCTTAGAGAGCTCAGAGTGCCCTTGTGTGATGGAGTTCTTTGCTAACAGCTTGCAGGAGAGATTCCCTTCCTTGCAGACCTGATAGTGTAAATGAATAAAGCAGACAAATGATGTGATGGGAATCAGTAGCTTAGCTTGTCCTCAATCAGGAGGAAAACAGAGATAGAATTAAGTTTTGTTTCCCAATTCTGTACCATTTTTTTTTGACAGTGTTTCCTCTATAAAGTAAAGCTAGAAAATACTGTTTTTTGGAACAGAAAAAGACTAAGCCTGTGTTAAGTACAGGAATTGTTAGTTTTGTGCTAACAACTGTGCTCCCCTGAGACAGCTTCTGAGTCAGTGTTAGCTTGACTGCAGCATAGGCTTGAGACTTGGAGCATAATTTGGGTTTGACTGCATCCATCCATATAGGTGCTTGCCTAAAATAATTTATATAATAGTTCAAAAAACAACAAAGCACGACTAGAATTTGTTGTTAAATTCTGTGAGCTTATAAACATAACTGAAAATGAGTAAAAAGGAATGGCACAACTGCAGTAGCAACATAAACGCACAACATCTTTGTAGAGGAGGGAAAAGAGAAGTGATGGGGAGAAATGGTGCTGTCTTTTAGCAGGAACAGGTACTCGAACAATGGAATATTGCATTTCATTGAAGAGGACCTTGTGTACAAAAATCTATGGCAACCTTCTTGCTCTCTAAGCACAGCCCAGTACAACAGAGCTTCCAGCAGTTTTTATATTGCCTTGTTACATTTTAATGAGGGTTCAAAGAAGAAACCATGTGACACAGTGCAAAATGTGTCTCTAACCAGGAAAAAAACCCCAAGTGTAATTACAAAGTACTGAATGCTAAGATTAGATCGGGCCTTTTGACATAGTTACTGTCTTGTGCTACAGTTTCATATATAGGATACCAAATCCCTCACAGAAACAACTGCGATACTCAGCAGTTTTGTGGGTTACAGAATACTGTTGAGCCAACACTTGCATACCTAAATGCTGTTTGTAGCGAATTGCCCATAGACTGACTAAATCAATCATCATATGTGAAATTCAAAGAGGAAAAATCATTTTGTTTGTGCATGTTTAAATCAGTAATTTTGGTCAATATTTGATTGAGCTGTGTGTTTTCTTTTTTCTTGTAAAGTTGGAAGAAGTGTGTGTTGTAATTCTTCAAAACAGGAAAAGCAAACTGAGTTATAGTAAGGTTTATTATGGTAACAAGGAAATCTAGAGATGCTATGTCTGTGTTGCAAGGTAATGTGGATTTGGCAAAAAGAGAGAGTGGCAGTACTGTTCATTCAAGGTTCTTTTGATGGCTGCAGAATCTCTGTGACAACAGAGATGTGTTGAATAAATGGTTCCAAGACTTGTGTTGGGCCTGATGGTATTACACACTCACAATGCACGTGGAAAGCACCACAGAGCCATATTAACTGTAATACTAAATCGGCTAGCTCAGGTCTCCAGGTTTTCCATATTGTTACTTTCCAAAGTATTTTCTGTATTTCAACATTCCTAAGAATGTTGAAGAGCTCCCTGCTGATTACAGTTCACTTTTGAATGAGAAGCGGTAATATAGACCCAAAAATAGGACTTCTTTCAGAAGGTTGTTGTGGGTATGGAATAGTAGAAAGATCTTGCTGTAAAATTAAAAAAAGGATATATTGCTCATTAATTGTTCTGCCAGATCAAGACCAAATTGCATTTATAGATGAGACCTTCAATCCCAGAAATGTATTTCCATTCTACTTTTAAATGCACTTCTATTCTTTTTATGCTAAGTTTTTCCTGAATTTAGAAGACTATGAAAAATATTTAACTATATCTAAATGAGGGGTAAATTCTCTTAAAGTAGTTTGAAAATTTCAAAAAGTGAATGAGGCATTTGTGTTGGGGGCTACAAATTCTAATATGGCCTTGAAGTTTTCTGGGTCCTTCTGGATTCTTCTGAAATTTCTTAATGTGTTTTTGTTGGCCTGCTGATGATTCATTAATGGGACAGGGTTTTCTTTGCAAATTTTCTTCAGTGTACACTCAGTACAAATGTGGTCTTAATTTCTAAATGTATCTAGGTTTTGGTACCTAGATGAATTCAGTGTTGTCTGCTGAGTCTGGTTCAAGGGTGCCTGGAATAGAGGGGATGGTGCCAGTGTTCTTGTAGGAGTCTTACAGACTCATAATATTTCTGTATGACCTACGCTGCTCTTTTAGAATCGTTTCCAAATTTCTAAGTATGAGTTTATTTTGTTTTCTCCTTTGCTGACAGTCTAAGTTGTGACTCTATTGAACTAATTTTTATTCCATGGATGTTTTTTATTACTTTATGTGCAAACATGCTCAGACAACAGATTAATTTTACTTAAAATTCATTTCTCTTAGGCTGTTGAAATTCACTGTATTAAGTGAATTTTGTAAAATATATTTTGAAAGAGCAGTTGCTTTGTGTGGGTCTGATAGAGAAACTGAAATACTGTTTGCAAGAAATACATTATGCTGATAAGAAACTCCTCTGGCAAGACACTCTAGTTCTTTTCAGGACATATATAACATTTCAGAATGAAATTATCTTGAAAATTGCCCCAACCTTTTGTTTTCCACCTACATACTTGCATTAGGCAGACATTTGTTGAGTCTTTCCCCTTGTCATGAGTATAACTCAATTCATATGTTTACAATGCTGTCCATTTTATCATTTGGATCCATATTTATGTTGCAGGAGAGAAAATGTGTAAGCAAAAACTTTAAAAAGCAATAGTTGTTAAAGTGTTGGCAGTGAGTAATAACTTTTATGAGTCTCTAAATCATGACAGTAAAAGAAAGGTCAGCCCACATCTTTCATTCATCACCTTTCTAAATTGCTTTGGTGAAAAAATGTTTAGCATTCAGAGAATCATTACCCAAAAACTGTAGTTCAATAAGCAGAAGGTGAAGGATAGTAGGGATATTTTCTGCCTTCTTCCTTCCTTTCTCTCAAAGGGAAGACATGGTATTAATTGTTCTACTAGACTACGTTTATCAGGAAATATTGATAGAGAGTATGTACTTTATAATTCAGAATTGAAATAGAACAATAATTTGCAAATATTTGTGTTGTCTCAAAAAAGAAGCAAGAATTAGGATTTGATTAACGCTTTACATAGTGAAATTACTGGATAATCAAATGGGAAATTGTGGCAGAGTATCTGTGAATTCTTTTTTAACATTGAAAATGTTGTCTCAGGAAAATAAAATTGTGAAGGAAGAATGGAAGGTATTGGAAATTTTGTTTAAATAGCAGGTAGCATGCCAAATATACCTCCTCAATGGAAAGGTGAGTTGTAGTTCCTTGCATTATTTCTTTGCTTTTGTTTTCATTTTACTTATCTAAATCTTTACAGCTTTAATTCTCTGAAATGTCATCTGCAATACATTTGTATTTGTAATTATCAAGGTCACTCAGCTATTTAATAAACCATTCTGGGTTTTCCCTATTTTCCTGTTATTTTTCAAGCTTTTTCACTAATCGTAGTTGAAAATGTTGGAGGGAAACTTGAATGATTCATATGTGGTTATAGTTTTTATCACAGATGAACCTCAGCACTCTGGGAGATGCAGAATTATTCCTGTGAGGCATGGCTTTTATGGGTGATGGGATAAAAAATAAAAAAAAAACAGAGTTGCATTATGACAGCAAAGGCCCAATGAAAGTAAATAAAATTGATCATCCTAAGGAAAATAACACCAGTACAGGCTCAAAGAAAAAGACGACAATTTTAGGAGTTATTGAAGCAAAAGTACGTATGTAATTCCTTATGTATTCTTGAAGCAACACTCAATGCATTTACAATTCCTAGAGGCTTTCTTTCTTATGCACTCTAAAAGCGTGTTGAAGAAATGAAAGTAAAGTGTTTAAAAAAAAAAATCTGTAATAATGAATACAGTAGAGCAATGCAATTTTGCCTCCTCATTTAGACTAAATGGAGAAGCAAAAGTACCTGTTCCTCAAATGAATAATTTTCCTCATATACAGACCTCAGGTTGTTATTTCATTTTTTTCAGGTAAAACATTGGCTCCTTTGTTTTAGTCAAAATTATACCACTGATCTTCCATGAGCCAGTATTCTTCCTCTCATTTTCTCTCCCTCTCATTTATTCTCTCACCTTTTCTCTCTCCCTTTTCTCTTACAAAATCCTTACTGTCCTGGGGAAGCTTCTCAGCTAGTGTAAATGATATACCTTCCATCCACAGAGGTTATGGGTGTGATTCTTATTCCTGTGGAGTCCAGTTTCCAGTGCTGTTCCTGATAGAATTGATCAGTGTTTTCTTTACTTGTATTGCTTTTCTTATTATTAGTTTCCCACAATTCAAGCCACTTTTCTTGCTTCCATTTCTGCTTTTCCCAATCAGTTCCAGGACTTTGAAACCCTGTTCCCACCCAACATTTGTTGCCCATTACACCAGCTTAGGGAAATTTTTCCTGTCTTACTCAGCCTAAGAAATAATGGGGAGGGAATGCCAAACCAAAGTTGTCTTCTGGATCTACTCTGTCTGCCAGTGAGTGGAAATTTCCTTTTACCCGTGGTTTCTGTCTTTTATTCTGCTTCTGTATCTGGTGATCTCCTTGCTTCCTGATCTCCTTGTATGATACCAAGATATCTGTGTGCTAATGTATAAAAGGTCATCACCTTATTTTAGGTAATTTTGAAAAGGTGTGTAAATGTTAGAAGATTTTGAGTGATGAGGTTGCACTTCTCATGAAGAGATGTAAAAAAAAAAAACCCCAATCTTCTGAAAAAAAGAGATACCAATAATGAAACATCTTTAAACTGCAAAAACATTTCTAATACAGTTTTTCCCTATTAACTATTTGACATAAAACAGTAGGATGGAAGCAAATAAAAGTTTTATTGTCATATATTTGGTATGCGTGATATACCAGAGCTCTGACTTCATGATTTGTTTCTTATGCAGCTCATCCCAAATTATCCTATAAAGTATTTTTACTGTGCTACCTTGCCATCTTTAACATAGTAATCTATTCATTTGTGTCTTTCACGATACGCAGCAAATTGTGTGTACAAAACAAATAAATGTATGCAAGTATGTTTAAAGAAAGAAAATAGTAGCTGCTCACCTCTTTAACCAATATCATATAACCTTTATTCCTGCCTTATTTTCATTACCCTAGGTGGTAATTTTGGGTCTTTGTTTACTATTTATCTTGCAGCAGTGTGTTTAGTACTACAGTTTAAGCACATCTAATTTAAAGTGTCAGAGCTTTAGGAAAGGAAGAAACAATCCAATTTTAAAGCATCCTAATGTTTCTACTACCGGAATCTTATAGCAAAAATGTCTCAGAGACCATAAATGGCAATAAATAAGTTCAAGTGACCAATTGAATATATATCATTCAAGACAGTATTCTTTATGAAAGTGTCTCCTCTTCTTCCCGTGCTAAATAGTGAAAACTGCAGTGCCTTTCTTCTGAATGTACTATGTTTAGCTTTATAATACTAGTTTAATTTTTGTCTCTGTTTCACTAAGTAGTAGTGGAAACTTCTGTTAGTTTTCTAAAAATAATTTTATCAATTTTTTGTGCTATGAAAAATAAAGGAAGTGAGCAAGTGGTGCAACAACACGGCACAGTAGTGGTAACAAATGGAAGAAATGATAAATGAAAAAATATATACCATGCTCAGTATCAGAAGTCTAGAAGAATAGTGGGTATTTCAGATAAAAATGTTTCAGGTAGACCTAAACAGTTTGACAAAGAAGGTTATGCTTGTTTATATGGTATTTACTAAATGTGGTTGTGATTAGATGAGCAGCCAAAGAAAAAAATATTATTTGGCAGGGCTCATGAAGTACCTGAGTACTTTGTTCTACCAGGCAGGAAAGCAAGAGATAAGATTAAGGGTGAGATATACTACAGATGACTGCAAAAGCATGGAAACTCAAGGAATTGAATTGCAAAAATATATGAATTGACAGCAACCACTGGCAAGCCCATTATCTAAAGCAAAGCAAACAAAACCAAACAGTAAGTTTTCAATGTGTTAATATCATTTGCAGTGTAAGGCCATTTGTGGAGGATACAAAGAAGTGCATTTAAGGCATAACACATAAAATAGTAGAGATGAAAATGTTATCACTTCTAAAAGAGGTGTGATTACATTACATGGTAGACCCACTTAGTGGGTCATCAGAATCATGTGATTCTTTAAGCCTATCATCAGATAAGATTAAACACTTTTGCTTTGCAAAATCATAACTTTTAAAAAAATTAAAAAGACTAGAAATTTATTCAGTACATTTTTAAAGAGATTAAAATAAAAATCCACATTGAAGAGCAGTAATCCATGCAGGTCTATTGTCTGGGAAACCAATTTAGGAAATACTCCAGCTCATTTATCTGACTTGAGCTATGCAGTGAATGCATTGCCTACAACAATAAGGTGAAAAAAAATATTAAACTTGCTTAGCATACTTAATATTTATTACCATTTTTATTGAAGGCAGATAGTAGGAATTTTTATCCTATAATCCATCAAGGCAACTGAGGAATTATGTAGGGCTGAAGTGCCTGCAATTCTAAGTATGTTATAGGAAACAAGCTCTGGGGAGGATGAACCAATAGCCATTGATTTTTTTTTTTTTTTAATATTTTCAACCACAAATGTTGGCCATATAAGCACTGTTCAGCCAAGTAAGCATTTAGCCTAATTATGAATTAGAGCTATGAATTCTGATTTCAGAAGAGCAGAGAAACTGGCTGCAGCAGCACATAGCAGTGTTAGTACCTACACTGTATGCTTGCAATGATTTGTGCACTTGCTTTTCAGAAGTCCATTCTGTAAATGCCATCCTTTATCACTGCAGAGGTAATAAAAACAGCATCCCCAGAAGTGCTCATTTCCGATGGAATTCAATGCTGATCTCATCTATTTAAGTGAATGCAAATGAAAGCTCTCTCTCCTGTTTCTCTGAAAGATTGATGCATTTCTGACTCATGAGCAATGCTCAGTGTCAGTCTCCAGAAACAAATGGAGGAAGATTGACACAGAATGGGTTCATGCCTCAAGTAGCCAAAGGATTTTAATCTCCTTGTATCTCTGGGTGTATATGTGTCAGTCATAAAGCAATCTTTGAATTACTTATCCCCTGACATAATTCAAACCTCTCAAAAATGTTATTTTCCTATTAAAAAGAAGGATTGGCTTTGCAAGGCCCCAGTGGGCTATAGTAAATATTGAAAAAATTTCTATCAATAAATAATTGAAATATTGAACCAGAGAGTTTTTGTTCACATTTATGGAAACTTCCATATGTTCTGTTGTTTCACTGCATTAGAGACGTGCTACTTCCATTGTAATGTAATTTAGTGTGATGTGTATTTATACTTTAAACTAAAAACTGAATTTTTCTAGCAGCAAAGAACTGTAACAGCCCTGGAGGATTTACACCAGCTCACTAGTTAGGCCACAACCTGCTGTTTTAAAATTGTGCTGTACTGGAGGCAATTAGTCAACACCAGGGTTTTTAGTGCTGCTTACATAAGAGAAGTTGCATTAGAGTCCAAAAAAAAGAGTATTTGAGAAGGAAATCACCATCCTAAAGTGAAAGAAGGACAAGGTTTGCTTTGGAGGCTTGTTTTGTGATTGTCCACTTTGAAATCTTTTTGTGGTAGGTTTGTTTGGTCCCTTTTGAAATTGTCAGGATGCCAATGC
The DNA here is from genome assembly GCF_028018845.1 of Melospiza georgiana. NCBI lineage: Eukaryota > Metazoa > Chordata > Aves > Passeriformes > Passerellidae > Melospiza > Melospiza georgiana. The sequence goes on along the minus strand of NC_080432.1, from coordinate 50,635,155 downwards.
CTTTTAAAAAGATACATACTAGGGACATGAGAGGTCCTGTTGCTGAAGAATTGTAGGTCATCTCTTGCCTTCATTACATTACAGGAAGGAGCTGAAATATGCTTTTCAATTCCCTTAGAACTCAGTAATCCTCATAGTTCTGTAACTTTTTGTTGATTTTGCTTCCATTTTATTGAGGAGAATTTTTTAAAGACAAGATGACTTATTTGCATATGTTAGCTGGAAGCTTTCTGCGAGAGTCAGAAAAAACTTGTGACATTCACTCATTTCTGATAGAAATGTTTTCATGCTAATTATTTTTGACCATTTTTCATTGTATTAGTAATTTATATTCATGTGATTTGATCATAAATTAATTTGCAGCCACTCCTTCTGGAATGTGGACTGCTGATTTTGAGCTGAAAGAGGTGCTACAACCTGCTGCTATGAGTCCAGGTGTGTTACAGTGCCACCTGCCAATATTGCTGCTTTCAAATTTAACTCTACTCTTATGCAGACAATGTGAGAGGTCCTTTTCAGTTCTTCTTGTGTAGTCAAGGTACACTGACTCTGTAAGAACTACTCTTTCTGCACACCCTGCTTTATTAACTTCTTATTCGAACTTCTTGTTTGGTTTTTTTTTTTGTTGTTTTCATTTGCATTTGCTCTAGTCAAGATTTTCTCCAATGCAGAGTTCAGGTTGATGATCTGATGTGACACAGACCAGCTTTCTGCAGACATCCTATCCCAGGGCTGAAAATGTATGAGTCAAACTTGCAATCCTTTTCATCAAACTTCCATTTAAACTTCTGGACTTTGATGTTTTTGTTACTTCTGTGCTTTACATCTTCTTCAATTTATGCACTTTTATGTAAGAAAGGTCAAAAGCTACATGTAAAGGAATGTTCACATTTTGAACAGAGTGCAGAAGAGCTGTGCTGCTATGTTCTTCCCTCCTGCCTAGAGCAGTCTTCCTTTCAGTTCACTGGGAAGATGTGCATTTTGTTATGCAATATGTGGCTGGTTAATGCATAAAGCTTGCTCCTAGTTAATTTTCTGTTGCTGTTGGTTTGGAAACAACAGAACTGGAAAGCAAAGGCATATGTTAATGATGAACACGTACATTAGGATGCCCATAAGGTTACTCTGCATTGCCAGTGGAGTTGGACTAGGTCCCCAAAGGTTCTTTCCAACCTTAACAATTCTGTGATTGCTTGATATTGGTTTAAAATATTCTGGTTCTAAAGACTTTTTATATATTACAGGTTCTGGTAATAGAAAGCCTAGTTGTTTCAATTTCTTTTCATGCTTCAGAAACTAATGGTGTTCAAATTCCAGATGAACAGAAACAACCTGAAGCCATTAGGTAAGGAGTTGCATTGCTTTAGATTGGAAGCAATCATTTGCCCATCCTTTCATTTTATGCTGGTTTTCAATTGCTAACAGTTTTCAAGACAAGACATGGAATCAAGCTGTAGAATATAATATCCTGGCTTTTTCTAGGGTTTGCCACATAACTGAGCACCAAATGAACACAATCTCTGTATTTTCCAGGCAAAAGTAATGTGGAATTAATCTGGGAACAGCTATATTTGCTCAACTATTTCTTTAAAATATGATTTTAACAGAAAAGAGCAATAGTTCAAAATAAGTGTATTCAGACAGGGAAGTATTTAGGAATATCTGGAATTCAAAGTGCTTAACACCTGAGACATGAGGCAGTTCATGCTCCTGTTGTACCAAAACAGCAGCAGAAAGTCATCATGTCACAGTGGCACTTCCTTTCCATGCTGTGGAAAGCCTTGGAACCTCTAAGAGATACATCTTCTGGAGATAATTTTTGCTAGATGTGCAGGAGGAAGAAACCTCAAAGCATACCCCAATTTACCTCTTCTTTTTTTTCGATAGGCTGGTTGTCTTGCAATGTGAGGTAATAGCTGACAGTAGTATATTTTCCCTCTTAACTACAACCATAAAATTCAAAATAAATTTTAATTTAATGAATTTTAAATAACTTTAAATAGAATTGAGATGACAAAAATGTGTGCTAATTTAGCTTGAAACGTCCTTTTTTTTTTGTCCCAAGTAAGACTCAATTAATTGACAGTTTCTGGATGTAAAAAGTGTCTTTTTAGCCAATTTCAGGGTATTACAGGCTAATACTATTTTAGCATATTTTGCTACAAATTTCTAATGCACAAGAACTGAGATTTGGTAAATGCTGAGAAAAGACTAGTTCAGAAAATAGTGAAATTTATGAACTATAAATGAGATTGGTATGCCTCTGTGATAAACAAATATATAATTTGTTGCTGCATGTTTCTTGCCAATTCTTTCCTAAACTAATGAACATCAGCTGAATTTCTGGCCTCAGTAACTTGTTCCATAATCCAACCACCCTTCATGCAAAGACACTATTCAGTACTCATGCTACTTTGTCTTCATTTTCAGCACGTGATGTGTTACTGCTCACTTAGTTACTAGTTCATTGAACTTATTGATTTCAAACAAATATTGTCTCACCTCCATCTTGGCAGATACATAATTTGCACAATTTCTGTTACTTCTGCCTGTGTTGGAAATGTTGGGTGACTTTTTTCTCAATTTGTAGACAAGAGGAAATATAAAGAACATGCAGACCTTAGGAAGCCTTTGAAGGGCCTATTAAATCATCAGGATAACTGCAAGAGCTATAGTAATATTGTGTTCTGTTGCAAAATACATACAAGAGGTTTTATCTGGTTGTTATCTTCTCAGATAAAGGTGTGTCATTCCTTGTGAAAACTTTGCTATTTCTCTTCAGGTTAGATAACAGGGACCTTCATGTCAAAATATTGAAGTGTCTTTTTGAAAACAGCTGAAAAGTCCTGCTTATCCTTTATGAAAATATTCAGGGGTTATTTTTTATAAATATCTCACAGTCACTGAACACATCTGGCATTTTCTCCATTGGGTATTTCTCTGCAGAAAGAAAAAATGTCATATTTTTTAAGTTCTGCTACTATACTTGGGCTGTTAAGTATTTCAGAAAAAGAAACATATACTTAGATATTAATTTATATTTGGATATGAATGAAAGTCAATGGAATTTAATAGGTTTCGCACCTACTGCTGCCACATGCTACACGGATAGTCCTCTTCCATTACAAAGAAGTGTTGTTTTGTTTGCTTGTCTCACTTTTGAGGTGGTTGAAGCATAACTATAACATCTTAATTTAAAATAATAATGTGGGAACTTGACTTGCTATTAGTATATTTGGTAGATTTTTTTTTTCTGAGTAGAGAGACTCAGGCAGTTTTGTCAAAATATGAATCTTAGAGCAAGCTACCAAAGCTCAGGATCTGAGGGAAGGACCAAACTAAGACTTGAATTTAAAGTGATGTGGAGGATGGAAGAAAATTGGAATCCATGCTCCTTTCTGTGATCCTATTCAGTCCCTTTGTTAAATCCAGGGGGAAAAGGGTGGAAAAAAGTAAAGAAATCCAATGCTGCACCATTTTTTGAGGGTCATGGAAGCTATCTGCTTGCTTCGTCCATGTCTGGGGCATATAGTGATCACTCTTAAAATTTGCCCTCTGCTAATTAAAAATAAATAAAGAAATATTTTATGTTGAAATTCATTAATGGAAAGCATTTTCTTTGTCCAATATTAAAGTCTAACTTCCTAAGTAACTTCTCCTCAGGGCTTGTTCTCTTTTCAATCAATAGAAGAAAGACAGCAATCAAAAAAAATGTTCTCAGGCATGAATCCCCAGGCCCCGCAAGATAAAACACGAGCTAAAATTTTAGTAAACTAACATGTCCTCTTGTTCTTTTAAGTAGGCTAAGTAAGTAAAAGAGTTAAATATATATTAAAATGATTTATTTTAAAATACTGGTGGCTCTTTGACCCACTTCTAGTGTGTTTGCTCTTCAGCCTTCCCACACTGAGCTCTGGTCTCTGGAGCTCATGTTGCCTCTTTTCTGTGGACCTCATTCTCCAGGCTTGCTTTGGCAGATGGTTTCATTCTCTACTGTCTCTTTTCCAACCTGAACCTGGTCAATCAACACTTGCTGTTCTTATCTCCTCACTGTTCTGGTCCCTGCAGTTTGTAGATGTCTGACAAATATTTTATCAGTTTTACCATGTCACAATGAATGTGTTTATACTCTGTAATTATGAAATTGCTTACTTTTTTTGATTCAGAGTAAACTATCCCTCATTAAGCAATCATTATAAAGTACACATATTTTTTTAAGTGCTAAATGTCTTTCTGCACCAGTCTTGGCTATTGTTTGTATGGAATTATGTGGTTATTTAGTCTGTGATTTCTAATAGCAGGCTTTAACTCTGATTAGTATCAATTATTTCTTCATTATTAGCAAATGTCAGGAAATAGAAACATTCCTTAGTGTTTCCAAATAAAACACATTCTAATACATGCAAAAACACTATTATCCAAAGCATTTACAATTTCCAAATATATTTTAAGCAAAATATCTTTTGATATCTGGTTATTTTCATTATGGGTTTCCATATCATGCAAGATTCTGGTGTTACACACGGAAGACATGCATTATCACTCGGGCTGGCGCACACTTGGTGTCTTGCTGATTCCAAGGACTAGCACTCCTTGTTTACAGTGTGACTCCAATTTGCAGTGGATGTCACTCGGCATCTTCACATGGTGAGAGCATAGAGCAGCATCCTGCTTTTTCCAGAGCAGTTAGGGCTCTCTCAACGAACAAACAGCTTCAGACTGTCTACGGCTACCAGCTGAGTATCCATGTTAGGTGAGAGGGTAAAGGCAACTGTATCCTGTGCCTGAGGTACCACAATTAGGAGGTCCAGGAATGCTGCCAATGGATAAACTTCAGCTTCAGAAACAGCAGATGAAGAAACAGCTTCTGGAAAATTGCCAGCCTGCTTTGCAGACTATTCCTATTTGAATTATCCCATGTTTTGGATTTGTGCTGAACACAGGGTTATAGAGATGTTTTTGTTGTTGCTGAGCAGGGCTTACACAGAGCCAAAGCCTTCTCTGCTTTTCTGCCACACTGGTGATGAAGTTGGGGGTGCATGGGAGGTTGGGAGAAGACACAGCCAGGATGGGTGACCCAAACCCGCCAAAGGGATATTCCTCGCCACAGGGCATCATGCTCAGCAAAACAAGGGGGGAGAAGAAGGAGAAGGTGAAGGACATTTGGAGCAATTGCTGTTTCCAAGCAGCCATTCCAGTGAAGCAGGCTCTCATGAGAAAATTCTTGGAAAGATGCAGGGATCAGGATAGCTGATCAATTCTGTGTAAGCCCTGCTCAGCAATAACAAAAACATCTCTGTATTATTAACCCTGTGTTTTGCACAAATCCAAAACACAGGACAACTCAAATTGGAATAGTCTGGAAAATAGGCTGGCAACTTTCCAGCTGTATCTACATATCATGTATACATGATGAATTTATTATTTTTTAAGACTAAGCTCCATTAACGATTTGGTTGGAGGCTCCTCTTCTGTGCATTTCTTCCCTCCCCTGGTAGTAAAGGACACAGTTCTGCTGTAGTACATTAATCTAGTCCTTACATCCTTAATGTACCTGCTGTTTGAATCTATTGTCATGGTCTCTAGCAGGATAAGAGGAGAAAGCCTTTGCTCCTAGGTGATCTTTCAAATACTTCCAGCCCTGCTGCCTTTCCTCTTTTGTTTTTCAGCACAGGGTCTCTATAACAGTCTCCTTTAGAGCCTCAGAGTGTTACTTAAATTTCATTTAAGTTTGGAAATTAACTGCTGGTTTAATTTTTTTCCTAAGATATTATTTAAGGTACAAGAAAAGCTCTCTTTTCATTCATTGACAGAAGAATCCCTTCTGGAAGACTTCTGTTCTCATCTCTAATTCAAGAATACTTTACCCATGGGTGATAGTTTCCTGTCTAAGTGTTCAAAAAATAGTTGTAAAGCTACAAAAATTGTTCTGTTTGTGGCTACCATACCTCTTTGTGTGGCCTTCTAGCAGAAGGGGGATTATTTTATTCAGAGAAGCATTTTCCCTAGAGCTGCAGAGCTAGTACTGGGATCTTTACACTCAGGGGAGTCTAAAGCAGAGAAAGGTTGCAGCATACCCTGCCCTTTTTATTTCAATGAAAATGGGCACAGAGGGCAGACCCAGCAAGGTTAAAAGAAAGTTTTAACCTGCAAGGTTAAAGGAAAGTATGTACAGAGTAAATAAAAATGCAATAAAAAAAAAATACATACACACACTATAAGTGATAAACCAACCTTCCTTTATTCTTTTTCTCAGTTCAGAAAACAGTGCGACCCTAAACCACTTCACCTTAAAGGCAGCCCAATTCTTTTCACGCTTGAATTTCACATTTAACAAAGTAGGGTTTTGTTGTCTGTGGTGGATTGTTTGAGGGAGGAGAGCTTGAAATTATGGAGTCTATTATTCTCATGGAGTGGTTTTTCACTCAAATGAGAAGCATCAAAGTATTTCATATTCTAAATTATATTTTACTATTAATATTTGAGTAATTTCAGCATCCAAAGTAAATAAATTGTAATTTCCAGGGAAAGAATGAGCAGGTCAAAAGGACTCTCTACTGTTGGAAAAAAAAAGGTATCAATGGATTTTGAGCAGCTTTCAAGGGAACCCATCTCTTTCAGAAACAAAAAAAATCTCAATACAAACCTAACTGTTTATTCTTTGCAGGTCATCTCTTTAGTAGAAGCAAAGGAAGTAGGATTTTTTTTTCCATGATAAGTGTCTGTTCATACAGCTACAAAACATGAAATCTTAGAGTTCAGGAGAAAAAGAAAAGGTTTGCTTATGGGGTATTCTCATTTTCATCAATAAGATATTTTGATATATAGGCTGGCTTGATGAAAGCTGCTCACTTGAGAACTTGTTTTCAGTTATGAAAATAAAATTAGATTGTTTCTGATTTTACAGTGCTATAAATGCATACGTTTTGTAAAAACTTTTTTACTCACCCAGAACTGAATTTTGGACATCAAATTCTTGACTCCACTGTGGAGAGATTAACTCTGAGACATTCTTATACTGGTAAATGTAAAATACTTATTCTTATCAGATTGTTGCATGAAAAAATAATCAATTGGAGTAAATTTTTAGTGATACTATGTTGTGGACAATGTAATGGAGTTAGCAGAACAGAAACAATTAAGTATAGATCTGACAACAGTGAAGCTTTAGGTAGCAAGAAATTCCTGTAGCAGATGTATTCACCTGTCACTTGTTAACGGCTTGGGTGCTGCAAGTGGGTCTGCAAGAACATGGAGCTGTATTTTAAGGTTCCATGTGAGGCTGATCTCACCAGAGCCAAGCACATGTTCAGACCTCTGCAAGAATAATTTCAAGACTTTACAGATCTTTTCAGTCAGCTGAAATTATATGTTAAATTAAATTGCTAAGGCATTTTTTGGTTTGGTTTGGATTTCTTAGGTGCAGATTGCTTTTGAACTGTTGTTTTAACTTTGGTCTCCAAGTTTATGTGATACAGCTTCTTTCCCTTACCTTTCCTTGAACCTGTCGTGCTTCTTACTTTAGCCTTTTTCAGTGAACATTTATTTGATGCTGCATTACATTTTCTGTATAAATGCTTGTTGCATTGTCCTAAAGCCCTTGTTCATACGTGGAACTTTGAAAGAAAACATTTTCTCTGTTTGATCACTGTCTGAAGTGGTTTCAGACTGGCCTGTTCCAGGAAGGGTAGAGGAAGGACTTTTTAAGCACAAAAACAAACCTTGCATCTAAATCATGGGAATACAGCAATGATGAAATCTTTATCTCTCAGAAGCAGTCTTTTTTGGACTCCCTTATACCATGCCCTCTGCAAGATTGAGGAAGATCATGCAGTGTGGGTTCCTTACGTTCATCTAGAGGTTGTTTTTTTAAATATTATTCATCTCTTTCAGACTGTTGGTGCTTTTGGAAGAGTCAGCTGCAGTTTGTAAGGTCCTATAAATCAGACTAAGACTGCTATTGAAAAACTGAAATTTTTCAATAGCAGTCTTTGTCTGATTTATAGGACCTTGGTGTTAGGAGAGAGGTTTAGAAGAAGTTTTTCAAAACGTGATTTTTTTAATCTTTATTTATTTAGAACACATTTTGTCCTTTTTATTTTTTTATTTACTGTTGGCATTTATTATTCCATTGAATTACTTTGCACCTGAAAGGCAGAAAATTATTTTGTCCTCTATCTAGGGGTAGAGAAATAGAAAAGCCTCAGAAATCACTGTTCCTGATAATTGGCTTCACCTGCTGTTCCCTGTATGAAGACCACAAAGGCAGGTCCATTCCAGAACTGTAAAGCTTGTGGAAAGCAATACAATTTACAAGAATCACACCCCCTGATCCCTCCAAAAGATGTTTCTGTAACAACATGTGCGGTGCAGTTGCAAGAAGTTCCTTGCTGTTGCCTCACTAGATCTCTTTCCAGCCTCTGTCTGCACTAGCTGTGGCTTTTGCCTTCTGTACTTCACCTCGGTCTTACATGTCCAAGTGCTGATAACCATGATCCTTGTCAGGCTGCATTCAGGATGTTTCAGGAATGTCCAGCCAGAGCCCTGCTCCTGCTGCAGACAAGGCAATGATGCTTCTGGCTCAATCATGTAGGCTTGGGAACAAACACACTAAATCAAATGGTGAATGCTCTGCACATTTGTTTTGAGTTTTTAATTTGTAGCAATCTTCAGCTGAAACATCTGCTATAATGAACTTGACATTTGCACTAATGACAGCATCAGTTTACTTAATGTCCTGCATTAAATTTGCTTCCCATAGAGTTATCCTTTTTCAAAGAGGAGTGTGAATTTGTTACTTGTGTTTTCAGAAACAGTGAAAGAGCCAGCCTTGTAACTCTGTGGCTGATAAATGGTGTTGGGGCTGGACACTGGGAAATGGAAGGGGAAGCAACAGGGCGGGCTGAGCAGAAATATTCCAGATTTGGTGCTGACAGGATAAATGTGTGAATCCAGGGAGCAGCAGTGTGTGGAAGCAATTAATGAAGACTGAATCCAGTCTCCAGTGCTTCAGATTGATTTTTTTTTTTTTAATGAGGCTTAGAAGATGGGACAATTAATTTTAAAAAATAAGTAGAATGACTGTGACATAGGATGTTTCATATAATTTGGTTCTATTTCTAGTAAAAAAGCCAGCTATTTGTTTAGAAATTCCTGCTGTCTTTGTAGAGACCGTTCCTTCAGAGCAGCCAGCCAGAAAGAAAAGAAACAGTTTAGTAATATGGGAAACAGAACTGATATAATCACATAATTATATCTTTAGCTACTTGATGCATACTTAAGCATTTTTTGTTTGTAGCAGAACCTGTGAGATCAAAAGTATCCACTGCAAGAGGAAAAAGAAAAAAAAAATCTTGGTTACTGAGTTCTGTTCTCTATCTGAACAGAAATGTTTGGATTCAGCACTCTGTATTACAACAGAACAGTGAAGATTTGTTTTCCAAGTGAGAGCCTTTTTATTTACATTTTCATGATTTTATAATATGATAGTGCAGTTAATAGCAACATGATGCATCATAGCAAAGTAATTAGACAAAAGGAACTACCCCTCTGATGTGACATCAGGTATATGGCTTTCAATTCAGTGGAGATTTGTAAATTGTGGAGAACATTGGACTCACTTCTGTGCATAAACAAGCAAATACTGTGTTAAAAACTCATTTATTCTGAAATAACAAATTTAGCCTGGATTGTTTTAGCTATAGATGATTTTTGCTAATAAAAGCATGAAAATATGAACTAAATATAGCCTCAATTTTCCAGATGACTGACTATGCCATAGGGCTGGAGCTTGTGACATTAGTGTGTCTCTTGGGTCAGTTTCTGGTTCTTTTTCAGTTACATCTTTTATGTACGTATATTTTTGTAAAACTAATGACAGTAAAACCCCAGTGCATCTTAGAAAGACATCCACTCACTTTTTACAAAAGGATAGATATTTTCCCCTTTCAGATTTTTCTAAACTTGAAGAATAATCAACACATTTTATTGTGTACCAGCTTTCTGTTTTGGTCTTCATTATCGTATACAGCAGCTTCTGCAGATTATCTTGGAAGGGTTAAGGTCACAAATAATAATGTTGTAGGTTTGTGAAATGTTTTCAGATATCTAAATTACAGTGATGACTCTGTGAAGCATGTTCAACCATGTAGATATTAACACCTCCTGCTATTTTTATTAATCACATTGATGCTGGTCATACATAAATAATTCATCCCCTTCTTGCTGTATTATTCCTTCAAATCTGTGTTTTTATATAATTCAAATTTTATTCAGATGTGTGTCAAAAGAATGTAACTTTGTTGCAAAGTCAAGCACCTGCAAGTGCAAAATGCCATTTTTATGGCTGTTGGTGCAATATTTATTCAGCTCCTTTCTGCATTAAGCTGGGGGACTGAGTGATATCCTGGGGAAAAAACAGTATCCAAGGAGTAATTAAAATTATACCACAATGTGTAGCAAAGAGAGAATTAAATTTACACTGTCAACTCGATAAGTCTGGCATTTCTCAGCTTTCAAGAGCTTGACTTCGGAACGCCAGTGTGCTTGTGAGGTTTGCTATTGTGGGAAATTCCTAATTTCCTTTAGGAAAGCTGTGATAGACTGGACTACTGAAAATCTCTTGCCTGACAGTGTCTCTCAGAGACATTTTGGAGACTTGAGTTCTTAAACTCAATTTTGGAGACTTGAGTTCTTAAACTAAACAGTTGCTCCCCCCTGAGCTACCAGACTCTCCATGTATTAGTTTGCTGCTAATGCCGAAGGGGGAGAGAGTCTATTGATACAGATTTCTTATTGACTAATCAGACTCTAGCCTAGTTTCCAGAGGTATGGATTTCTGTGTGTTGGAGGGCTGGAGTAAGTGCTGAGTTATCACCAGCTGAAAATGGGATCATCTAACTGGCAGGCTTAATTAGGTTGTATCTCCACTTACAAAATACGTGGCAGGAATATTTTTAATGGAGAATCCAATAAATGCAAAACACAGAGAAGTCAAATTCTGTTCTTTAGTATAAAGGAGCTTAAATACAGTTTTAGGCACAAAATGAAGAAACACATTGCACTCAGCTGAGGGGAAAAAAGAAATATGTAAAGAGTGCATAGTGACACTGGGATTTGGATGAGTAGGTCAGTTTTTTGCCAAAATTCATTTGAGTTTCATGTTCCTTCTAAAATTTGGCACCTAATCTGAAAAACTCATTCCCTACTTGTGTGCTATAATTTTTTCTTCATAAGCTTAATTATACCAAGAATAGTCATTTGCTGGTTTAGAAGTTAAGGAAACTAACAAAGGACAACATTTCTGTCTGCATAATGAGCAACTCAGTAGCATTTCTGTTTCTTGGTCATTTGGTATTACTGTAGTTACTTTTTTCTGAAGTCAAAAATAATACATTAAGTTGGAGGCACCAGGAATTGTGTCACTGAGGAAAAGTATGAGTTCTGTATCAGAATTAACAGTCCATACATTTACATTCACATGAAAAATTGAGACATTTATTTCTCTCTTAGAGGAAAACAGAGAGCTATTTGCTTCATAAACACCAGGGAAGCATACTGGAGTTGTTGCATGATCCAGATATCTCAGGAGGCTGATTAGCAATAGGTAAAAATATTGAATAAACATCTCTGTTGTAATTTTCCCTTACAAATCCTCATGCTGCCTTCACTTGGCCCCAAGTTTTCTTTTGAATTGTCTTTTTAAATTCTCTTCTCATTTTGTAGGTTTTTTTTAGCCAATAACTAACCCATAAAATAATGGATTAATAGACATGCACTGAGGCTTGCTCTGCTTTTAGGAAGTTGCATGGACAGCTGTGTAGCTTAAGAAGTGAATAAAAGCACAAGTGATCCAGTAGTGTGATAAAATCTTGATGCATACATGGGTCTAGGGGTAGAAGAGAAAATCTTTCTTTTATTGATATTTCATTCAGAGAATTGTTTCAATACTATATCATTAGGAGTACTTTCACCAGCATATACACTCCTGGGTATTTACTATAATGCTGTAAAGAATTATTTATCGATGTTGACAAAGACAAAATTGTCTATTCCATTTACTTGAGGTCTGAACAACAGACTTCTTTTAAAAGAAATTCGAGACATTCAGAAGTAAATATGAGAAAACTCCCCTCTTTTTACAGTACAAATTCCACAAAGCAGTTTCCATATGCATGCAAACCTATCATTAAACACTCTTTCCTCCAACTGGGATTCACTGCTTCCAATGTGGGCTTCTCCACTAAAAAGTTAGTTTTGTTTGAAATGCGCTACAATATTTTCATGTTTCCTTTTTCTTTTGGTAATTCAAACTGGGGTGGATTTTGCTGCTAATATTAAGTGTAAGAGGATTAAAAGCAGAGCCTGAATCTGAATCTTCCTTTATACTTGACTGAGCTGTGGAAAGGATCATGAACTGCTATGTTAAAACTTCAGGTATTGATTGTGAACTCTCCCAGCACAGCTCAGAGGCAGCAGGCTGGGACCTGCACCCAAGCACAGGCTCTGATTCAGGGGCTGTGTGAGAACCTGGGCTTCCAGGATGGACTGTGGATGGATCTCACACCTGAAATATCATTCATGGCTGAAGAAACCTTTCCCTACAAACAAATCATCAAAACTAGTATGGTTCTACAGTTAATGTAACAAATTAACGTCTTTTGATGAAATACATACCTGGAAAATGCCTGGTCAGCCCTGTATAGACTCTGTTTTCTTGTTTATGATGTTATCCTTTCACTCCATCTTTCAAAAAACAGTAATTAGTTTACAGCAGCATCAGAAGCCACTGTGAATTTAGATCCTGAAATGTAAAACTGAGATTAAAAATACATGTACTATAACTGTGGTTTTCCGTTTTTGTTTTCTTCCAGTGATTTTCATTATAAATTAATTAGTTTTTTCTGTTTCAGAACACATTTGCAATTTAATTTTTTTCAGCTATCAAGCATTAAACACTTGATTAGTTTAAAACTAAGAGGATTCAAAAAAAATTCTTCATGCATGGTTTTCAGCTTCAAGTAAGATATAATAGAATAAAATAGATGTTAATTAAGTACCTCTGGTGCTGTCTTAGGTTATGCAGGAAGAAAATTAGAAGGGCCAAAACCCAAGTAGTAGTTAATCTGGCTTCTGCATGAAAGAAAATGAAAATGTTTCTGTGTCAGCAACAAAAGGAGGCTGAAGGAGAATCTCCATGACAAAGGATGAGGAAAAGGCTGAGGTACTTCAGGCCTTTTCCTCAGTCTTGGACAGTAAGATCATCTGTTCTCAGGGTGCTAAACCCCCTGAGCTGAGAGAGGGCAAAGGTGCCACAGAATGCAGCCCCTGTGATAGGAGGGGCAATGGTCAGTGGCTGGCTGTAACCCTTAACACCCACAAGTTTATGGAGCCAGATGGGATCCAACCAAGTGTCTGGGAGACCTGAAGTGTTTCTTGAGCCACTTTTGGTCATTTACCAGTGGTCCTGGCTAGCAGAGGAAGTCAGAATTTACTGGAAGTTAAAAAATGTGACATGAAGGAATGAAAAGATGTGCCTTGCAAAATTTTATACCCCTGTAATTTTGGGACATAGAGATGTAAAATTTAAACAGAAAAAAATTCTATTAAAAATACAGCAATTACAACTCGGGCAAAGACTAACAAGTTGAAATTCTCATAGTAGTACACAGAAGTATACTTTGAAGAAGTATACTTCTTCAAAGCAACAGAATCCTAAAGGCTCCTGAGCCTCACTTCAGTAACCTGAGTTGAAAGTGAGGCATATAAAAAGACACTTTGAGCTCCAGAGTAGGTTATGAAGCTCTGCTGAAGCTATACCAGCATTGGGGGAAACTTTTGGTAATTCTCCTAGAGTAAATCACTGTTATAGACCTATTCCCTAAAAGGTGCATGCATGGCTGGTGCAGGGCTGGGATGTTTTGCTGTCAGCTATTATCTGGGCAGTGGACAGTCTTTCTATCAGTGTTTGATAGACTTTAATTAGCTTTCTGAATTTACTTAGTTTGAACAAATTTTAAAGGAATGCTTGTTTCACTGTCTCTCAATATGGGATTGGTAGAGCAGGGGCTCATCAGGCAATGTGCTTCCTGGGAAGGGCAGATAAGTAAGGCATGAGGGGGCTCCAAGAAATGCTGTTTGTTTGGCTGAAACCAGAGACTTTTTTTACCTCGCTGTTTGTGCTGTTACAGAAGCATCTGTTTGTTCAGCTGGTCTGTTGGAGGGAGATATTCCATGGGCACAAAGGAATCTGCCTGTGGCTGTGGTACTCGAGGGAGCCTGGGCATTGTGATCATCCCTGGGAGACCCACGGGTCTGGGCACTGTCAGCTCCTTTGCCATTTGGTTTCTCTAGTGCTGCTTCCCTCAGATACTGAGCAGGGAGATACCTGAGACATGACTATACCTGGCCACTACAAAGGAAAATAAAAGCTTTTTGTACTCACTTCCCTTCTTTTCATTGGGACTGCAAAATATCCCATAGCATCCTGGTTTTATAAGTAACACATATGAGTCCGGTTTTCCATTGATATTGTGGTTTAGGATTTTATTTTTAACTTCCCATTCATGCGGCACATTGATCGAGCATACACAGCCCACAACAAGTCCTTGCTGAATTTTATTGGAGAATGTATTTAACTGAATTATATCCTGGAGAAAAACAAAAGGGCAAAGCTGCAAATTAGCCACTTTGCTGGCTTTCCCCTTACCCCTTGAGGATGAGTTTCTGATGCACAATGGTACCTTTACAGTCAAATCACAGGAACAAGGTGCCTCTGGCATTTGTCAATGACAAACATACTGCCATGGAAATTTGGCTGTGTCAGCAGCATGAAACATTGGCCAGAAGCCTACTAGTGTGACCCTTTGACTGGTTAAGAGAGGTACTTGCATTGAAAGGATTTACTGATCAATCAGTTTAATTGGTTTGCACAGAGGAGGCAGGAGTGAGCAGTTTCTTTCTTGCTGGCTTGCTTATTTACCACTGTACTGCTGTAATTCACTGTAGGCTCCTGAAAAACCTAAGCTCGTTGGATTGCATAGGATTTGTTTTCTTTGTGAGTATGCCAATATTTTTACAAGAAAAAAACTCAATTATACTGCCTTGACTTTAAATACCAAATAACCATATCATACACCAACTCCCAAAAGTACTTTTAACTGTAAACTTTGAAGTGTTTTAGCCTTTCATTTGGATTTTTTCTTATTTACCTTGAAGAAAAGTCTATTCACGTAGACATCTCTGAAGGGGAAGTGTTTCTGGATTTCTTTAATTTTCCAATTCAAGGAAATTTTTAAAGATAAATTTATATTAGTTCTATAGTTTTTCCTTCTTTCCTTTTTTAGTCCTAGATTTGCCTGGGCAATTTTTTTTTAATCTTTTTCCATTTTTTCTTATACAAGATATCCAAAATTTCAAAAAAAAAAATTGGGTTTCATTACCAAACACAATTGCACTGTGAAACTGAAGGTGATATCTTAACGTCAGTGTGGATCTGCAGAACACAGGCATACTGTATCGTGTTCCTGAACAAATTTTTCCAAGCTGTGTTAGATAAGAAGGACATTTAGAAAGTAATTATTTAGCATGACATTTCAATTTTTTTAAAAAATGCAGATAGATATGAGCACCTATTGATTGACATCTGCATGTAATCCTGCTTATCGGATTAAACTAAATCTCTCTTTGAAGTGTTGTTAGACCGAACTGAGATGCTTTCATGAAATTTCACATTAGATTGTAATGGATTTTTGAGTTGGTCGTCTGATCAATGAAGTATATAAACTTAAACTCTTTAAAATGTAAATAGAAAAGGTAAAAGTATACTTTTTCTCTGAAACTCATTTTGTGATTAAGTCATTCTGTGCATGTTCTGATATTTACTTCTTTATTTTAGATCCTTACAGGGAGCAAATGCTAACAAAATTAGAATTTAATCAGTGTATTGGGCTAGGTTTATAGATTTTGGCTAGTCTTTGTATGTTTACTCAATGTGTTAACATCTTGTTTTTCACTTTTCATAGTGTTTTCTAGCACTGTTTGTATTGATTAGTAGATGAATAACTGTTGGCACCAGGCTTTCTTTGCACTATCTTTTCAGTATATTTTAGAATCCTGGTTTTTTTTCCTGTTTTTGTATAATTTTTTGTCTGCGTAATGTTTGCCAATCACATATAGTTGCAGAGACGGATTTCAGTTGATAAGGCATTAAGTCATAATAACCAAATGTGTTTTGTGTATTGGTTGATTTAATGGCTGAAATAATAATTTCAACTAGCATAGTTGGCTTTTAGTGTTGTGCATTTACTTTGCTCATCTTTCATTCATTTCATTTTTAGCTCCAGTTTTTTACCACGTAGCTAGTAATTCAGTCAAAATTAGACTACTGCTACTGAACTGAAAATATACCCAAAAAATATCTCCAAACTTTCTGAATTTATTGATCCCTTTATGAAATGTTTAATTGACCTGGCATTTCAAATTAGAGAAGTCAGATTCTTGTCCTGGCAGACTATTTGGAAATGCAGTCATCAGCTAACAGCTTTATTTTGGTAGTTTTTCTAAAGCCCCACTGTAAAGAAAATAGGCATATATTTGCATGTTCTTTGGGGTACTGTGCAAGCAGCATCTGGGGCAAGCAGCCCGTGTGTCTGGCTAGGCCAGGTGATGATGGCATTGTCAGCTCTGCATGGGCAGACTGAAGGAGCTTCTCTGAGCAAGCAGGCTGTACAAAATCATATGCATCCTACATTTCTGTTGTGACTGTTACCTCAGATAGGTGCAATTAAATTGTGTTTGAGGCACGACTACATCTTTTACCCATATCTTGATGCAAATTTGAAATTCTCAGAGGCACTGACATGGGTAGGGGCTGAATACTATAAAATATCTGGAGAAATAGAACCAAAACTAATCTTTTTTAACAAAAGAAAGTCAGTCTCTTTGAATGAGTCTTTAAGAAGGGTGTAAGTGTGGAAAGCAAGGTTCTAGGAATACTAGAAACCTTAGTGGGCGTTAAAACAGTGTCTGTAATTGAAAAGAAGGTAATAAGCTGGTTTGTGTAGTGACAGTAGCGAAGCAAAATAAAAGATGCCTTTTGCCCTTTTTATTACTCAAAGAAATGGTAGTTGAAACACTTTAAGTGCTAGAAGGAAAATGGTAATGAAAATGAGAAGCAAGGAACAAATCACAGTACATTCAAGTATCAACAGTTTACAGGATAAAGATAGGAAGAGAGAAAGATAAGGAATGAAAAAATTCTCCTGACAATTGCTCCAGGTGAATTGAAAACACTTTTTTAGAGAGAAAATATAATACAAGAGGACTAGTAGTAAACAAGTTTAGGAAGGGAACTCTCTGGTTTCTACCTGAGAGCCACATCTTCCAGGGAGTGGGGAGAGAGATGGTTTTGAATGTTTCTTTGGCAAACAATTCTGTCTTGCTGCCTTTTCACCAGAAACAGCTTCTTTGTGTTTTTATTCCATCTGTGTCCTTAATTTAGCAAAGGGAATAATTTCTTCTTTCTGTATAGTTATCTTGTTATAGATAATTAAAAAATATTATGGTACTCTTCAACTTGCTCTGCCTACAAGATAAAGGTAAAACCAATTCATGCTATTTTCCATCTCAGTGCATCTCTACTTGCACCCAGTTGTGAGACCACAAGACCACAGGTCTGGAGGGATGGAGGCCAGAGTCCCTGGTACTCTCTGAAGCAAATCCTCCTGAGCTTCATCTGTGCTGGGAATCCAGATCCTAGCCCCAGTCACTCTGTGCCTGCCACCCACAGCTGTATCTGACCCCTACACTCTGCTTGAACAACCTTATTGGTTATTTGAAAACACCATAAATCTTCATCAGTTTACAAATTTCAGGATTGTTAATCTCAGGTGATTTTAGCCTGAGATTTCATAGGATGAGATATATACCTCCAATAGGAACAGCTTGGCCTTTATTACATAGGTAATAAAGGTTTGTTTAATTCACTCCAGAAGTAGGTCCATCCCTCTTGGCCGGTTGTTTACGCCACGTAGGTAACATGTGATTATTGTCTTTGTGTGTGGTGTTGTTTATCCCAGGTAGGTAACAGCTGCTGTGTCAGTGATCCATGTCAGGGGGTGGTGAGGCAGCTGTCCCATGTCGTGCTGTGCCGTGCCAAGCTCCGTGTGCAGGGAGCCCGAGTGTGACGCACTGGGCAAGGCACAGCGTGCTGCAGGTTGGCGCACACCTGGGACTTTGAGTCAGGGTCAGGAGATGCATGGCCAGGAATCTCCTGATGGCTGCAGCTCCTTGGGCATGGGTGCAAGGCATCTCTCCTTCCAAGGGGGCTGGCCCCACCACTTACAGCCCCATCCCAGCAGCCTGGTCCTGCCACGCTGCCCCACAGCGGGGCCAGCCCTGTGCACAGAGCTGCTCATTCTGGCCTTCCAGAGTCCTTCTTACTGTCTGGTGATTTTTCATCTGCAAGGAGCTGTGATTGCAGTCTCAAAGGAAAAGCTTTCTTAGCAGAAGGGGATATAAAATTTTCACAGTACCGGCAATAATGATTGAAGAGGGCATGATGTTTTTGCACAGCTTCCCCATGTGTGCAACCTGGGCTGTCTCCACATCTTCAGGCTCTCACTGTCATAGATGAGCTGCAAAATTCTCTGATCCTTGCTGCAAATTGGCCCTGAAGTGCCACAACATCCCAGGAGCTTTGTTTATATCTCATCGGTCAAAAATAAATAGGCCTGATACATCTAGTTATTTTGAACAGTAATGAAATGCAGTAAATAAATGTCACCCTTGATGCTAGTAGGAGTAATACAAGAATATTTTACAGGCATCTGCTGTATATTCTGAAATGCTACCTAAATTTAAGATTGCTGAAAATGCATAGTATCACATAGGGATTTTTATGCTAAATGTGTTAGTGAAACAATTCCTAGAAGGCAAATGGGAATGTTACAGTGTTGTTAAGAGTGCCATCATGGCTTGACTAATGACGTTCAGAACATTCTTAGTTCAGAATTGTTTGTGTGAGGTTTGATTTCAGTCCATGTTCTGCAACGTGCTGGTGTGCTTTCTGTAGTCTTCCAATGCTGTTGTCTACATTAACAAATAATTGACTGGGATAGGAAGGGATCAGTAGATCAAGAATTTTGCATTGAAACATCAACATCTTTGGTATGTGTAGTTCAGGGATTCTTTTCAAAACTAACTTTAGTACCCTGAGCCAGAATGCTAATGTAAATACAGCTTATGTAGTCTGCATATCTAAATGCTTGAAAACTAAAATGGATCATCTTCTTTTACATAATAAGACCTGTGTTTAATGGTTGCACTGCATTAGTGGTAGAAACTGTGAGACTGCTTTCAAATAACATATTATCCAAACCCAAGAGTAATTTTATTTTTCAGGCTGTAACTGATTCACGTTTTAATGCTGTGGCTTTGTTGTTGTTGTTGTTCTATAGTCAGCATCCCAGGGGAATTGAAAACAACTGGCTGGGCTACTTGGTTTAATTAAAAGTCTTCAGAAAAAAAAATCATTACCTGGTGACACATTATTCATGCTTCCTCCCAATTCCCCCCCATAAGTTATTTTAATTTTAGAGCATCATAGATAGCTAGTCTGTATATGGACTCTGTGGCTATCTAAAGTGAATTTGATATTCCAGGCTGTGGTGATGAAACAGAAAAAAGCAATATATCAGCAGTAAGAGGAGAAATTGGGCTTTTGAATCACAGAAACAGAAGCTGACATTAGGAAGCAGATAGTATATATTTAATGTCCTTAAATAGAAAGGGGTTTTTTTCGTTAATTCTGTAGAACAGCTCAGAATTTTCCACACCTGTTGAGGACACAGGAAGTATAATAATACATAAATGGTTGATAGCTAGATGTTTTCCGTGTAAAAATGTTTTAGTTCTATGAAAAGACAGAAAAACTGTCTGGCAGATCTACTCTTCACTCTCTACCTGTGTTCGATAAATAGAGGATAACAACAGTTACTGCTTTTAAACATGTCTTTTGAATCTCTGTCAAAAACCTGTCATTTTCTCTAAACTTCTTTTTGTTGCCAGACTGAACAGGATGTTTGGAGGATGGGGGAGAACAAAGGAAATATTTGAAAGAATCAGCCTGTTTGTATTGTTAAAATGAGCAAATTCATGAGGGGAAAAAAATATTAGGAAGCTGGAAGATGCATTCTGCCCTGTCCTAGCTGATGGACTGAGAGTGTTGTTTGGCATACTGTAAATTGGCAGTCAGCTATCATCATTCCTTTGAAAGTAAATCAGAGCTTCAGCTTATGTTGGGAGACATTTAAGCCTTTTTCTTCACTTTCTTTTTTCCCCACAAACATCAGTCACACAGCCATCTTCTATTACAGATTTGAGAATACTTCAGAGAGGGGCTGATTTCCTTCCATGTTAGGGTAATCCTGTAAAGGTCACCGTCTAACCAGTGTGAACTTCCAAGATAAGGTACTAAGAGTGGGTATTTTTTTATTCTGTGATTGGATATTTGAGAGCTTTCTTTGAAGTTTGCAATTCCTTTGCCAGCTGGTCCCCAGCTTGCCAGAGCTGACCTAATAGCACATAGCTGGTAACTTGGAACTTGTGTTAATTACAGAGGTACTGGGATGAGCTTCCTGAGCTAGTTGTCTCTTGGTCAGACATTAGTCTAAAATCTGAGAGGGAAGTTGATTGCTTTGAATATTTCAGATGTGGCTGTTTATCTGACTAGTGAATGGCTGCTCTTTATATGTTCTAGGAGGCCAGTGAGTTACCAGGCTTTGCTGGGATTTACGTTCTCCTACAGCACTTAAGATTGTAAGCCAATAAAGGTGTGGATTTGGCTTTGTTACACGATTTTCTGAAATGAATAGGGATAAAGAGCATGAATTATGTTGGTTTCTCATTTCTTAAGTGAAAAGCAAGCTCATACATCAGTTTCCTGTTGGTAGCTTTTACAGGAATTGCTCCAGAGGCTGTTGGCTGCTGGAGAGCAGTTTGTTCTCCTTACCTGGTGTCTGCAGACAGCCTCAGTGTGCCCTGGCAGGGCTTACTTGATTCCTTTGTGTTGATCTGTAATTTATTTGAACAGCTGGCATTTTTCTTGCTTTGTGTTTAATTTCTCTACCCTGGAGATTTAGAAGGAAAGGATTCTCTGATTTAAGTGTATTTCTCTGTGTCTCGCTTCCTATTTTAATTTACAGGCAATTGACAGTGTATCTATTGATCTTTGAGGCTTTTTTTCTCTTAACTTTTTGGCACCCTGGCCAAGTGTTCTGCATGTGGTCCCCACCTATCTATTCATTAGCTATTACTTAGCAGTGGAAGAAAGAAAAACTTTGCTTATCAAATTGATTTTGACATCAATTCCCTGGTCAAAGAAGCTGTCTGGAATCTCTTGAAAGAGCTGTGGACAGTAAACCACCTGCCAAATTAACAGAAAAAACTGCTGTAGACAACTCCACAATTCTGCATGAGTTTTGAAGGTGAACAAGGTGGTCTTTGTTTACAAACTTCTGTTGCATCCTATAATCACAAAATACACATTAAAATCAATATTGTTTTCAGATGATGTATGCAAAAATCCTTTCCTCTCTTCAAAGCGCCTGGCACTGTAAATATTCATGCTAATTGGACCTTCACGTGCACGATAAGACTCTTCATTGCCTCTACTACTGACTGCTGCAATATTGTAAGAAGTTAATTTGGTTGCAAATGAAAATTTCCATCCAGCATGTTTAGTTGATTTGAGCAAACCTTTTTTCTGCCTCCTTCTTTTTTTTTCTTTCTTACTCAGTGCTCCAGAAAAAAGCAAAATAGAATAGAAATGGAAATGCATTGAGCTCCCATTAATGTTTAAGTGTCTTTCCAAGTGAATCCCAATTACAGAAAGGCCCCATTTGTCTTGAATCATGGTATCTTCAATAGTGTTTGAGTTTCTCATCAATAAACTGTATAAATAGTTTTTATAGGTACTGAATTAAAACTTATTCAGAGGTGACATCACAATCTGCTTGTAAAAATACTGCAAAAGGGAACAAAATTTTAATTTATTTTAACAGTGCAGGTAAAATAATTCAGATACTATAAAATACTTTTGAACATATTTAAAAGAGATTGCATGTAAGAATTGAATGGCATTGGCTAGTACTAATATTATCATTGAACACAGTCCCATAGGATTACATATTCATTTTCAAGACATAAAATGGCAGCTATGTATTTTAAGAAATAATAAGTGATGTATAAAACTAAATTTTAAGACAAAATGTAATTTTTAATAGTCTTTGAAAAATTTCTTGGCGTATTTTGATTCTTTTTCCAAGTCTTTAGTGTTTTCATAGAATACTGTAATATAAGCTTTGGATGTGATTTCTTAAATTGATTCAATAATACCTTTTCTATCTAAAAATTATACTTGAACCCTATTTTTATATTAGTTTTAGTTTAAATTTCTTTTTATGTGCTTATGTTCTGTTTGCCTTGAAAGTGTGACTTTGATATTTAGCCATAATTGCTAACATAGACATGAACAGCAGAAGAAAATCGTAAATTTTCATATAGTAGTCTTAATCTGTATACATTTGGTCAAATTTGGTAGAATTCTTTTGACTGATTCATCTACAAATACTCAATGCATGTCATCAATTCATCACAGCTGACTAAAAAGTTGGAATTAAAGAAAGAATGTTTTTTCATGTCTTTAAACAACTTATGTATGCTTCTAAAACCTTAGAGATAGTGAGTACAAAGCTGATGTGAAAATTGGCTAGTGAAACTTCACATAGTGAAAATGCAGCCATTTCCAAGCTGACTGATGTTTGCAAGGCATGATTTCACCACTCTTTGAAAGGCATTTCCACACAGCTAATACAATGGATGGTCTTGCTTTGCAGCCAGCTTCAAAAGTACTGAGTGGGATGACAAAGTTTCTTATGAAAATATTTCAGTTGGGATGAAAGGCTCTTTTCATATGTTGGAGTTTTTTCCCCTTCTAATTTTCACTCGAGCTTAAAGATTTCACAGTATTTCACTCTATAAGTCAGCATTTATCAACTTTGTCATGAAGACCAACTTCCATTCATGACGAAAAGTGTTTTAAAATATCAGTGGAATCGCTTAGGAGTGGAAAGCTGAAGGATGAAAGTGCTGTTAATGATTAAAATCAGAATATCTGTCCTACCAGGCTTATTTTATGCTTTGAGAGTTAGCTTTGATGATACTCATAAGCAAAGGTTGAAAAAAATAAAGTTGGAAAAGCCAAAAAAAATTGAATTTTTCATGGTTTGATATTTTTGCCTGCAGTGTGTTTTACTGTAGTGCCTCCTGAGATTCCTTGTAATTTTCATGGCATCGCTCCTTTCTCACTGATCTAAATGGATGTTGACGTTTGAAGTTTGTTGATTTACAAAATGTCAGATAATTACAGAGAGAAAATGAATTATATCCTCCTTTCTCCAAATGAAAGTTAGTATCATGTACTGACTTGGGATTATGAAAAAGATAGTTATAACTGCTATGTTAAAAACCACTATTTTATAATGATCTTATGCATCTTTCTGTGGTCTTATAGAGGAACCTACAGTTATATATAATGCTTTTCCCTTTGCATTAGATAAATAAGTTCACGTGCTGATAATTTTTTTTTGGGGGGGGGGGGGGGGGGAATTTTCTCTTAACATTGAAAAATGTCTAATTTTTTAAAAGGCTATGGTAGTCATTCTAAGAGAAATTGTCAAAAATGGGGGGAAATTAATGCAAAATACAAAAGCAAAGAATGCTTTTGTCTTCCTCTTTTAGTTCACAACATGCTGAAAACTTTATTACTATGAGTGACTTCCCTTCCAATCCTTTTATATAAATAATTTTGTTCTGGCCACTTGAGCCCTTTGCTAAATGTGAGTCTGTGGATTCAATAGCTAATTCAATAATTCTTGTTCCTTTTATTTTCCATTGTGATTTTCTTGGCAGACCACTCTGTGTATTTGACATTCTGTAGGATTGTTTTCAGCCTCCTTCCCTAAAAGCATTGATTTCATTCTTTATTTTAAAAAGATATATGCATCTCTCTGTCCACACAGTCTGTGACAGCAAAGCTGCAGACCTGCCATACTGATCACCCATCATGGCAGGGTGCAGTCAGCTTTAAGGATTCATTTCAAAATTTCCTACTGTTCCAAAGATAACTCTCCAAACTGCGGGGAAGAATGTAAGCAGGAGTTGTGATTTAATATTGCTGAACTTCTGATCATTCAGGCAGCTTAAAATATTATTTCTGAGATGGTGGGATGGGAAATTCCTCATTTGTATGTAGTCATAGGAAGTTTGAATCCAAACTGTTAGCTTTGAAATGTCAACATCATTCATATTGAAATGGGAGAAGTAGCACATGCATAAGAATAGATATGTTCTCTAGGAAACCTGGAAACTTGTGCTTCCGTTTGCCTTTTGGGGACTTTTCTCTGGGCCTTGTGTTCTCACAAGAGTCTTATCTATTCCAGGCTCTTTGCTCTTTTTTTTTTTTTCTTCGAGGGGCCTAGTAAAAAGTAGCCCAAATTTCAGCTGAGAGCTCCAATCATGCTCAGCTATGAAGAATAATAATTTAAATTAAACTAAGTAGGTTAGGCAAAATTATGGTTAGACTTTTCAGAAGGGTACAGTAGCAAAGCTGGCTCCCATTCAGAGCTCCCTTTCCAGGCTTCATATTGGAAAGAAAAAAAACCATTTTCTCTTTAAAGCCTTAGTCTCCCAAGTGTCTAAGCTATTTCTCACAACTTGTTAGGTAGCCAGAGCTACAACTGCACCCATCCTGGCTGCCAAAATCTCCAGCTTCAAACCTGACAACTTCTATAGTTATTCATAGGTTTGGTTTTTTCAATCTGTGACCTTTTGAAAATTTGTAGCAGCATGAAATTCAATTACTTACCTATCTAAATGAATAACAGAAGGGATTCTTAAGTGCTTGAATTTTTTGTTTCACATAAATTTCATAAGACTTTTTTCCTTAATACTTTTTTTCTTAGTACCAGTATATTTGAAAATGGGATGGCTGGAAGAATCTTTCATTCTTTGTGCAACGGTGTTAGTGTTTTGTCATTTTACACGCACAAATGGAGTGAATATCACCCATATCCTGAGATGATGATGAGTGGCAGATATCATAATGTCAGCTGTTACATGCTGACAGCAAACAGGAAAGTTAGTTAAAGATACTTTCAAAGGTTAAAAGTTTTGTTTTTTCTTGGTTTTGTTTTATTTTGTTTTCTATTTCATTAACTGTGCATCAGAAAAGATATAATCATTATTGATTACATCTTTCTTTTGCTGCCTTCAGAGCATTATTTTCAAAGAAACCCTACCCTTTTTCAGAGAGTGAACCCTTAAGTTAAAGAGAAAGCTTGAATCTGTTCTTACATGGATTCATTTCTCCAGCCTCTCCTGCTGGGTAGCATATGGTGACATAGCAATGTGGTGACTTTCCACCAGCTAGATTTATATGCTGTACTGCAGGATCAAGCAAAACCAGAATGTTGTCATTCATCTCATTCTGGGAAATTAGATGAGACAATGTCCAGGTACTTCACTACTGAAGGATTTTGTGGAGCATGAGGTGGCATTACCAGATGGTCAGGTGATAGAATTAGGGACTGAGCCCTTCTGGAAAGCTTTGCTAATGCTCACAGTATGATTCTGTTCTTTTAGTAGTTTTCTTTTAGGGGCTCCTTCTTCATAACTTGAGAAAATACCTCAGTGATAAAAATATTGACTTGATACTTGTTTTCCATTTGTATATAAGACTAGACTGTGAAAGCAACACTTTTCCCCCTCTTTTTTAAAATTTCAATACAATAGGTATTTTTAAATTGATAGCCAAACTGCATTTTCTGTAAGTCTGCACAAAATTAAAGGAACATAAAAGAAAATGAAGCATAAACTGTAAGAAAAAGTTTTAAATATACCTGTAGGTTTTCAGCAAACACAGAGAGCTAAGGAAAGTTATTAGTTTTGTCATTGAATTAAGGGAGAATGGAGGCTAATCTGATATACAGTTGTTTATAAATAATACTTAAGACCTTGGTTTAAGTTTCCAGTTGATAAATATCTTTGACAGCTACTGTGATGGTGATTTCTTCAGCATTTAAAACACATATATTCAGACGATTGTTGGGTTTTTTTCTATATTTGTATTCTTTTCTGTTCAGCCTATTACTTACTAATTCCTTGTATTTTTCATCAATTTGGAAAAAATTAGTTGAGCTCTGTGAGGTGAGCACTCATGCATGATATGAACAGAAAATATTTCAATGTTTTACCACTTTGTAGAAAATCTAAATAATGAAAATCTGGGGTAGTAGAAAATATGCACTATAATAAAAACTAAATATTAAATAGAAGAGAAACTGTAAAATTATTCATAATGATAGTAGCAAAGGTTGTTTCATAGTATTTTAGTCTTCATACAGAAAATGTGATCTAGGAATGTTGGTATTTGACTTTATGCCAAAAGCACAGTCTAACCAGAAAGCTAACCAAAAGTGTTTTCATACTAATAAAAAATTATTTTTGTTCTAGTTAAACTTACAATTTCTTCTGTATTTCTGAGTTTTGTTGCTTGTGTTTCTCTTTCCTTCATCTTATGGAACTCTGTAAATCCAGTTTTGTCCTTTGTTCATTTGATAGTGCTTGTGTATTTACTGTTAGAATAGATGATAACCTTGAGAACACAGCTCCCAAATATACTAGAGTCATTGAAGATCCATCCTGTAGCCATATAAAGTACAAAAACAAGACTCTTTCTATAATTAAGTATGAAAATCCTATTGAGTTTTAAAACTTCCTTGAATAGGAAGTTTCTCATCTTCATTTGTAAAGAGTAAATTCGGTGTTGAATAGAGGATTAAGACTACTTTCAGAATGTGTAACCAAATAACTCTTAATCCCTGATGTTTTCTTAGTTCTATAATAGGCAGTTTATAATCAGAGCATTTTGATGTCAGCTCAGTGTCTTCTGAATTAGATTTACTGTCATTTGATGAAATGTAACTTTTTAAATAAGAAAAAAAAAGGAATAGAATCTAATACAAGCAGCAGTTTTTTAGGGTAATGACATCAAAGACAAGGGTACCCTACTTCCATGAAATCAAGGATGAAGGTCCAACACAAAAATCTGATTTGCTGTAGTAGGATTCCAAAGTATTTATTCTAAGACAAAGGAAAAGGAGTGAAACATAAAATTATTCTTGATGGCTTTCACTATCACAGCTATTCCTAGCATCTTTGATAATTATAATATATGGTTTCATTTTTACTTCATGAATTGTGAAGAAGGTGTTATATTGATCACAATAATTGGCTTTCCATTTTTTCTCAGATAGTGTTGAAAAATAGGAGGAAAGGAGAGACATCCTGAGAAATAAAACCAATATAATTGGTGCAAATAAATCTTTGTTTTTTGTGCTGTATTCTTAACAATCTACCTTGCTTACATAGTGGTTGGCCTCACAGCGCTGAAATATGTGTCTCGTGGTTGATGCCACAGCATCCAGATTTTATAATTTATTTCAGTTTTCTTAGTTTTGTTCTGCATTCAGTAACTTGTGAAGCAGTTACATTTCGGTTCCAAAACAGTTTTTGAGCCACTTTATGCTTGGCAGTAGGAATCATAGAAGTAAGAGGAAGCTGTCTTGCATTGAGATTGTAGGGATTATTAAATGGCTCAGTTGGAGAAACATAGTTTCACATGATTTAGAAACCCTTTCTATGGTAGCATTTGCACTTAACTGTTCTTCTCCTTTTCATGCTAATTCTGTGATATTTACAGTGCTCCCAATCTAATGAAGTCAGAGTTCTCATCCAACTTTCACTGACCTATTTCTCACTCTTTTCGTGCACAAAAGCATCCTCTATGCTCCCAAAGCTCTCATGTTGTGTATTGGGCATGATTTTGCTAACACACCTGTGGAACCTGGTGCACCAGGTCAAGCATTTTGGTTGCATAGTTCTTTTTTTTTCCCTGCTGCTTTTCCAGCCTGGCATTTTTCCATACATGCAGAAAGATTAAGTTATCTCCACCTAATACAGTAAGGGTTTTAAAAAACAAGTAATATGAAAATAGGCTTTTATTTCCATTCTTTCCTCCACCACAAAATGCTAGGATTCATGTACACAATAGAGGGAAAATTTTCAAAAGTATTCAACCCTTCCTGTTGTTTTCATTGACTTTCAAAGTAAAATTGGTGAGAATAATATTCAACTAAATGCTGACTTTCTAAGAATTCAGCAATGTAAGCTAAATATATTTATTTAGTAAGAGGAAAAGGAGATGCTAAATTGCAGAGTTTAAGTACGTAACAACTTAGAGTTTTATTAGCTTTTGTATTTAATTAAGAAAGAATAAACTCAGGACTGCGTAATGCCAGCCTTTGGTTAAGTGTCCTCTTCCAAATTAGCATAACTCCTCATAAAAGGCAGATTGAAAATAGCTTCTCTTTCTTATTGAACCGATGCATGCTTGGAGAAGAAATCTCCTAGCTTTTATATGAAGAAAAATCTGCATTAGTAGTGCACCTAATAATTAACTTTGATATTACAATGAGAAGTCAGGCTGCTAAATTACATAGTTCCTGGAAAAACATATTTCTGTCTTTCCCAGGTAACATATTTAGCAATATTATAACACCACTCTGGGATAAAAAAAAAAGTTATTAAAGAAAATTATGCAACATAAGGAATGTCTACAAGCCCAGGAAAAATATCCTGGCACACTTTCAGCCCTGATTTCATTCAGTGGGCATGCCTAGACCATAGAATAGTACCTGTGGCTGGATAACAATTTTCTTAAATGCATTTTCTAACACTGTGGGAACAAATAGCCTGAAGACATTACTAAAACTATGAGCTCAAAAGTCAGTGCTTTAAAAATAGATCAGATGTGAAGTATGGGCAGAAGAAATGTCACAAGATCCTTAAGAGTTTCCTGTTGAGTCTGCACCAGCTTATAGTTGCACACAAAATTCATGACCCAAACTCTCAAGAGAGATCATTTAATTATTGTTTTATTTTATTTTAATAATTTGTTACTCACGAGTCTTAACAAGATAAGAGTGACTTCTGTTTAGGTTAACAGCTCTGAGCTTTCACCTAAAATGTTTCCAAAAACTTCTGAACAGTTACTGAGTACTATATTAAACACTCAATATAACTGTAGCTGACTGACTATATGAGAAAGAGTAAGGAAAGTTAACAGACAAGAAATGAGGATCTATTTGTGGGAAACATGTCCCTAAATGCAAACTCTACACTCAGTATGTCTAAAAATTTTCCCAGATGTATATTTTCTTTCCATGGCAAACACATGTTAAAGCTAACACATGTTAGCTTTCCCAGTAACAGTTCTCAATTCTCACTATCTTGTTATAAAAACTGGAGAGATACAACCAATACCTTATATAGAGGGAAGCCAATAAAATTAGAGACAGTCCAGAAATTTCCAAAGGGCAGGTGTGGTAGAAGTTAGAATGAAGGTATTGAGTATGGCAAGGAAGTTTCCTAAGAGCAAAAATGTTTTATTTCTGAAAATGGCGAAGTCAAATTCTTGCATTGATTGAAGAGGGTACTTGCATAGAAGTGGTAAAAATGAATAGGAGAACTGCTGCAGATCTCATTGTAATAAATTTTGACATATGATTTGAAATTCAGGTTTCCAGTTGACTGAGTTTACAGTATTGAATTTCCCTTCAGTTTCTGACTGAAATAATTTCATACTACTTCCATTATTTATTGCTAGAAGGGTCATAAATTTTAACAGATCTGTTATATAAATGATGCAGCTGAGATGAGCAGAGTCAAAGTACCTTTAAAAATGAAAATATGTGTCTCTGTTTTGATACAGTGACACTGTTTTGTATGGGGAAAGCTCTGCTTCTACAATTTTGCCACTGGTAATAATATACACAGTATAAATTAGGAAGCCTGGAAAATATGTAGAACAGCAGTTCCACCCATCTGTAGCAAAACACTGAATTCACTCAAATGATAGTCTCAGCTCCCACAGATATCTTCTTCTTCTGTTTTAGGGTCCAAAACAACCACTACTTACTTGACTACTCTTGCCATGTTAGATCTGACCTAAAATAGTAAGGTAAGGTTCTAAGAAAATGAGTGACATAATTTTGGGAAAAGTGAAATCCAGGCCAAACTAGCTTTCAAAGAAGGAGAAGAAACTGGGTAGAGAATAGGTTGGGTTTTTTTGTTTTTTTTTTTTTTTTTTTCCAGTTCCTGGAGTCATGGGACACTCAGTTTCACATCTGAAACAATCTTTCTGTGACCTAATAATTCTCAGGAAATATTAGGTCACAGTCATCCATGCTTTTATCCTTCCCAGAAAGAATGAAAGACTAAAACACATCAGAGCAGTCACATTCTTTTCAAGGCACAGGAGATGTTCTTGATATTTTATAGTATTTTTGTTAAATAGGAGGTATCTCCTCAATATCGTCAGATTTTGTTTATCAGCGTAGTTTTTACTGCATTTATTTGGGAATTTTTCTCTAAGTTTGAACTCCTTTATCAAATTTTCTCTCCTTGAAGCAGCTTTGTATGTCCTTTTTGGATAGAATGATTTCTGGCTTGGAAAGCTGATCTATCTGTAAATTAAGGCCGTATAAAGACCGTGGCACATTTTTCCACATTGCAGCCATCTAAAAACTGGGTGTCTAGCCTGATACAATTGCCTAAGTTCTCTTTCTATTCAGTAGGGAATGATAGATGCTTCCCAAAGAAGACTTGTCCAGCTTAGGAAGCTGTCTCGATGATTTTTCTTGTTAGGTCCTTTCTATTGAGATTGGGTATTGTACAGTTCTTCTGTGTTGGATATAGGATTTCTTGGTCTTTTCCATTGGCTTTAAATCATAAGATTTCCATTTGCAATTTGTGCTATATATCTCTTTGATTCCTCCTGTGCTCACACTTCCAAATTAAATGTCATGATTCATGGAAGCTTCTGCTGTGGGAGAACCTTTCTACAACTTTACTCTTAAATGAAGTTCAGGGAGATGTTTAAGGTAGAATTAGCTGATGTCTTTACATAATATACTAAAAATCTTTTTTTCTAAGCAAACTCCTTGTCCTTGGTTAATGTTTTAATAGTAAGCTCTTGAAGATAAATGATAGCTCTATAAAAGCTTGTTCCCTGTCTGCTCTCTTGGGTGGGTTGTTCTTTTTTTTAAATTATCAACTAGGATCAGCTTCAAATCTGACTTCAGCCATCCTGTGGATAATGTTCTACCTAGGATGTTCCATGGCAACCTCAGTTTCATCAGTTCTCGTGTCTTTATAGTTTCTATGCCAGATCTGTGTGACTAAAATCCTCATATAAAAAGTCACACTTGTCTTGATATGTGGAAACTGGGTCCCAAGCTACTGCTTCTATAAAAAGGGTGAAATTTATGCCAAGAAATACTTTACTAAAGACTCCTCAGTCTGACTTTGCTACTGCAGCTGAGTCCTTCAGAGTCTTGTGTAAGCGCATTCATCACAGCAGGTGTACAAGGGCCATGCAGTATGTTAGAAAAGCACTGTCAGTTCTGGTACTCCTATTTGCAGTGTAACAACTTCAGGACATCAGCACTGGTCACCTGGCTTGTGTGATTATGAGAGAATGGAACTGGGCAGTGGCAAGGGCTCAAGCACTGCTAAGCAGTCATCCATGCATTTTTATTACCAGCATACTCTCTGTTGTGGCTTTGATGCTCTCCAACCCAGTAATTTCCCAGACAGTTCTCAGGAGTAGCTTGAGTCAACAGCATATGCTGGGATCTGTTCCCAACAGGCACTTTAGATGCTGCTGTTCCATTTTGAGTCATTCTGGCAAGTGAATAAAAACTGCTGTGTTGCCAGCCTGAAAAGCAGAGATTAGTCTTTAGCACATTTTATTTACTGTTTTCCTTCTCTAGAGCAGTGTCAAACTCAAAAGTATCAGAGATTTTTTTGGAGCTACGCAGTCTGACTGCAGGGTTTTTTGAGTCTGGTAGCTGTGTGGCATGTGAAGGGCATTACCTTTGTCCATTTAGTTTTTTGAGCCTCTCAGTCTCTGGTGGCTTGGTATCCCTTACAGGTTGCTCTTAAGGCCAAGCAGTGTTCTTTACCTTAACTGTGTTCACTGACCAGAGATGCCTCACTGAGAGTATTCCCATATGAACATTTCTATGCAATAGGAATTTATTTGAAATTTAGATCCATTTAGGTCATTTGGAGGTCTCAAGAGTGAGCATACCATGTTAGAATCCCTATCCTTACAAAATCCCTTTGGATCCAACTGGACTTAACCTCTTGCAGGAGATGCATCTTCTGCATCTCCTTAGAGAGTTCATCGACTTCTCCTCCCTGAGATCAAGTTCCTATTCAAGAAAGATATTACAAGATATGATGTTTTTTAAAATCTTACTTTCAAACTATGACTGAAAACAAGCTCAAGAAAATGTAAAATATCAGGACATACAAATAAAAAGCATGGAGATATTTAGAAGAGAGCAGAAAGCAACACACACATTAAGAAGTGCTAAAAATGTCATGATTGGAAGAAAATGTTCTCCATCTGATAAAGTGATGCTATAAAAAGAAAAAAAAATATAACATTGGTGGATTATGGGCATATCTGCAGGTACTGTGTGATTGTAAAGAATCTAAGGATGGATATGCCTGATAGGGGTAATGCTGAGAATAAGGTTTCTCATCCTCTGCAATGTTTCCTAATGAAGAACACTGCTGAGAAGTGTAAGTGTAGTTGAACAATGGATTTGGCAGCAGATGTGAGAGGGATCAGGCAGCACACACTGTGGCAGTCAGGCAGCCTGAAATTAGTCTAAAGTCTCTGAAGATGTGGAGATTTTGAAAAGAAATTAGTGTCTCTCTATGGATACAAAGCAAAAAATGTCAGCCTTACTGTGAATTTTATAAAAAATGGCTTGCTAGAGAGCTCACAAAACACTATTGCTGAAGTTAGGCAGTATTAGTTTTGTTTCAAAGACTTTGCTTCAGAGCAAAATCTGTAACAGGAACTTCCTATAACTGCCATTTCTAAATCTTGCAAGGCAAAAAGGTAGTCATTTTTCCCATTAAAGTGCAAGTTGCTGATCAAGCCTTTGGGGGAATTCAAAATTAAAAGAATTGGTAATGAAAACAAACAGAAACAAAAATATCAAAGCCAAGTCAATATGTTGCTGAAGTTCAACAGAAGCAAATTACAGAATACAATGATGAATTCCTTCCATTAAAGTGTCAAGCTTGTTCAGTTTCTGATACAGTAAAGCAAGGTGGGAATGCAAAACTGGCGTAGAAAATTCACCAAAAATGTACTTCAGGATTTAATAACACATCTTGTACCTGCAAAGCCTTTTTCATCTCCTGTCTTCTGTCCTCAATGTCATGCAAAAACCCCTTCGTTGCTAGTATTATGTTAACATCCATTTATGAATTTTAAATGCACCGTGGTTGTTCAAGTAGCCAGTCGTCAAGTGCAGAACAATGAAATGATAGAAGAGAAACACCCAAACTGCTGTAATTGTCATGCTTCATTAGGGTTCATGAAATGAGAACCTTCACGAGGACTTGACTGTGAAGTCCTTATCCATAAAGGTGTTTTTCAGAAGCACTGCCAGGATGAATTGATCTAGTCAGACCAGCTCTTTTAAGACATAATGAACTATGTAGTATCTTTCTTGCAGCTGTGTCAGCTTCCATGGAACTAAACAGGATGTAGGCACAGGCTGGCATAAATTTGGATTCCTTATCATCCCTGTCATGTGCACTACTCTGCAGTCAGCAAAACAAACAGTTCAGTAGAAGAAAAACATAGAAGGATCATTGGTTTTATATCAGAGTATTGGCTGCAAATCAAACAAAGTAGAAGATGTGCTTAAGCACACAATACCACTGTAGCTGAGAGGCACTTTTATTATAAGCACCACTTTACAGGAACACATGACTTCCTGAAAAATTCTTTCAGCTAAAAATTAGCATGCCTATTTTTAGCAAAGAGGTGTTTTTTTATATTTCCAAATGCATGAGAACTGATTTTATTATATGAGTTCTAGTACCTTATCAGATGAGACCTTTTTAACTTTTTTAAAATACAAATTTTGGGATAAATGGCTATTCTGAGAATTCTTTTTTTCTAAGAATTACTTTGCATGTGTCATAAATATGGTTTTTTGAAATATTTTCATTCAGATGCACTAGCACTGTATAGTAAGAGTAAGGGCATAATGAGAAGGGATGTTGGTGTATTGTCTGTAAGACTCCACAATAGGAATATGGAACAGGAAAACAGACCCTCTGGATAAAGAGGATAACTGGAAACATTTGTTTGCAATGCAATTTGTCTGAGATGCATTGGAAAAAGTAAAAACCACATAGATTTTTTTTGGTTCCCTGGCAGAAAATAAAAACGAAATCATGTAGGAAAGTAGGACATCATGCTTGAAAAATTTAAAACAAATAGATTTATTTCCTCCACAAAGTAATAAATATGTTTAAAGTATGTCATCTGAACAAGATATTTTTAAGCTTTGAACTGTGCTTCTGCATTTTCTCTGTTTTCCTTCTAAATTGTATTTGAAATTTTTCAATTAACATGGAGTGTCTAATTGCTGTTTCTGAAGGCACAGCCTAAGGCTGGAGCTTTAAACCAAGATTTTGTTTTCTATATGTTAGTGTTCAGAATGCTGGGAGTACAAAAGTCACCATTTTCAAAGTCTACCTTCAATGTCACATGTGCAACCCCTTTGCTACCCACTGGTTTGTATAGTGTTAATTTATGAGCAAGTGATTCACCAAAACCACAAGGTACAAAGGACTGTGAAATTTTTTTTATTCTTTTCTGCCTGTGCTGTATTTAAGGACTTCCAAAGCTTTGAAAACTTAGGGAAGGACTTTTACAACTTTTCTTACAGGAATACAAACAAGTCTTGTGGGCAGGCAAACATCAAATTTACTGAGTAAAAACATTTTTTTTAATTTGTGTTTGTTTTATCCTGAAAGACATTTTAAATATTCCACTCATTAGACTTACCTGATCTTTAAAGCTTGCATATTTTGCTTTCCACTGATATTTTTAAATGATGCAAAAGTTACTGCTCTTCAATCATGTTCCTATATTCAATAACACGAGAATCTCATTCATTAGGTGACTGTGAAAGGCTTTGTACTTCAGACTGTGAAATGGTGGTGATTAAATGACATGGGTATAGAAGAAAGTTTATGTTTGTATCTCTACTTTCTACCTTCTTTTTAGAGAAAATAATTGAAATTTAGAGCCTAATTATTTAGAAATGAAAAAAGTTGAAGGTTTTTGCGCTCCAAATAGGAATGCACTGAAATATCAATAACTCATTTTAAATAGCTGAAGTATTAACCAGTATTTATAAAGCATTAAAGTAAAACACTTCAAGCAGTTTGTGCTCTATTTTGCAGTTAAAAGGAAGCATTCTCATTTTTGATTAATATGATTCAGCTATACAACTTGAAATGTATTTTTTAATAAAAAATGCAACGCAGTTTCTGTAAAAAGAAAAACAGTCGAAACCAAAGAACAATAAATCAAAATAAATATATTCTTTTTAATAAGATCCGATGGAAAGAGGTAGGTCTAAAGAAAGTGAATAAAACCCATTAATCTGGTTCTGTGCAATTTACTTGGTTGCAGACCCCATTTCTTATGCATTTTTCACTTTATGTTTTACTCAAAAATAGTACTGGTTTGGTTTTTAGGGTTTTTTGTTTGTTTGTTTGTTTTCTTTGAGCACTGTTCCATCTGTGTTGGAAAAGGACATTCCTTTACATTGCCATCTATACTGAAAGGCTTTGGCCTTCTTTTTTTTAATGCATTTTGTAACATTCTGTTACCTAAATGGGCACTGACACATTCTTGATAGTGAAGTGGCTATTACAGTAGAGTAGATTGTTCATCAGGTGAAGTGCAAACCAAGAAGGATGCATTTCAAAAAGAAATGTTTTACCTCATACAATTCATAGGTTTTATAAAGAAATTACTCTTTAAAGCTTTGTGAAAAAAACTGAATCTGGACCCAGACCTGAAAATCATAATAGTCATGACTGACTCTAACATCTGTGACTTTCATTTAATAAAAGTCATAGATGGTTTAGGTCCTGGTAATACCTTTGTCTTTTCAGCTTCACGTTGAATTTAAGCTCACAAACTGGAAGTAAACATCCTGCTGTCAAGCACTTATATCCTGTATTCAACAACATGCTATGAAATCAGATATTTACCTTTAATTTTTACATGATGCATATAAAATATTTATACAGAATGCTACATTTGCCAAGTATGCCCTAAGGAGTCTAAGAATAATGAAGTGTAAATTGCTTTTATCTTGAAAGACTAATAATAGCAAAACACAGATATAGTAGAGATTTTAATGGTAACTAGAAACTGTGGTGATTAAAACTGACATGACCTGAATGTATCTATAAAAATGTGTTTCAATTCCAAATATTTGGTAGTACTGCTGTGCCAAGGAATTTTTACAAATGTACTGGAGAATGATCCAACTTTGGCAACTCTTGAATACTAAGGATTATTTCTGAGAAAACTGTGGCAAATGAGATTCTGAATCAAATCTCCACCTGCACATATGCTATTGTGTGGTACTATAACAGCTTTGGTTTAAGTATGGAAATTTGGTTTATTGGTATTTGACACTAAGACATGGTCATATCTTGGAAATGGGAACTATTTGTATGCAATTAATAAATTCATCACTATTTAGAATCAGATTAGGATAGAATGGGATCCATAATAAGGATGGCACTGTCATAGCTTCATTTCATCTAAGGCACTTAAATTACAATGTGCCTTTCTTTATAAGGCAGCTTTGTCAAGGCAAATATTCTTAGTTTAGAAGGGATTGTGCAGAAATTAAAATAAAACATTCTTTGTTTCTAAATGAAATTGCTGGTTGTTCTAACAACAGAATTGAGTATCTTGTGCATTCTGGTAAAAAGCAAAATGTATGAGAATATGTTAAAACAAAATAATTAAATCTGGTGAAGTAATTTTCACTTGGAAACACTCATTTTATGCTGTAGAAATGTTTCTCAAAACTGTCAGTTCTGTCAAAAACGTCAGTGGAAGTCAGGCAATCAGTAGTAATAGCCAAAAAAAGAGGAATGCCATTTTGCAAAACATTTGGGCGTTTGGAAATCAATTTCAGATCTGATGACATTCAAGTGTCTTCATGAGGAAAACAGCACAGTATTTGAGAGACAGAATTACATCTCTGTAATATTTGATATGGTGCCAGAATCAGTCTTCCATATTTTCAGGAGAGCCCTAATAGCAGCTAAAGGCTCACTCAGAGAGTCAGGCTCAGTCCTCTTCCATTCCTTTTAAAGTTTTTTGAGGAACAAACTTTTGTTTGCGCACAGTTCTCTAATGCTGCATAAAATTGACTACCATCTTTAAAAAAAAAGTAGATTAGTAGTCATGCTATGAGGATCACAAAAATTATTATTATGTTTTCCCTGATGCATTGCCTCTTGAATAAACCATTGTCCACTCCAAGACTGAAATTTTTTTTGTCCTTTATCAACTGCAAGAGTGCACTTAAGCTTCAGGCTCCAGCTTCCCATCATTATACAAATCCTCATTTTCATAATTTGGAAAAAAAAATAAGGAAAGTTTTGTCTTTTAGCCATTTTATAATCCAAGTCAAAATTTTACTTATTTTATTTATAGATATTTTAATAATATGGTTCTGTCCCAAGAAAGAGTTTTCTCATATATGACTCAAAGAAAAAGTTGTAATTTCAAAATAAAAATATTTTAAATTTTTATATGAATCTTTTTTCTTTTTCTTCCTTGCCTCCTCTTTCCTGAAAATTTGGAGCCATAAATGTGACAACCATATCAAAATTTCATAGTCCAGTGGATTAAGTATTTTTAATAGAATTTTTTTACCAGAAGCTTTCCTATTCACTGATTATTACTTTCCACAATGCAGCTCTCAGAACTGTGGCACACTGGCTGTGTTCCAATTTATAAAATTGGAATGGCCACAGTTCAGTAATTTTTCTATGTAGGAAATAAAGTTGTTCAATGTAGATGTGATAAATATTGCTTAGTAATGGATTATGCTGTATAAACCAAACAATAATTGTTTTATGCTAGTTATTAAAATGTTCCTTAAGCCTGTGCCCAGAATCAAAGTTGAAATTATTAATATTTTAAAGTTAGCTGAAATTTACCGTACTTAATTTAAAGAAATCTTTGCTTACTGATAGCATGCTAGAAGTTTGGTGAAAGTATTCCAGAAATATTAACATATTATAATATAAACTTGCTTTAATCTTATAACATGGAATTAAATTCTCACATTTTATCAATACTAGAAAAGTTTATTCATTGCCAATTTTATAGAAATTTTGGGGTTTTTTTCTTCAGTTTTAAATCAGTGTTTTCGTCTTCTAAGGAATGATTGCAGATTTTTTTTAACAGCTTTTGTTTCAAGGTATTTACACAATATACAATATCTCTCTGTGTTTCTTCATTACATATTATGTTATTTTCCCAGAAGAAATGTACTTCCTCTCTCGTCCCTTAGTATTTGGAGTTTTTTAGGGAAGTATCACCATTTTATATATCTCTTGTATTTGGAATTTTTATCTATAGCTTGAGTTTATTTTATAGTTGTTCATAGTAGTTTTCTCATGTTTTATAGCACTGTGGTCTTCTTGTGTGAATAATAGCATAACTTGATTAGAATAGCATGGAGCGGTTGAAATTTGGGTTCCTTCTGGCATCATTCATAGACATTCATGAACATTCCTAGAAACAGTATGAGAGGCAGCACAAGGAGCTAGGACAGTTGGCAAGCTCTGTGTGGTACATGTAGTGTAGTTTATCCCTCTGGGTCTTCTCTCCCTGGGCATTTCCAGGGCAGACCCTCAGCAGGCCATGGAGGGCACCCACGCAGTGGAGCAGGGCCAAAGCAGCACTGGTGGGCCTTGATGCTTGCATTAAGGACTGCCCCAGCATATTTGTAAGGTAGAAACACTGCAGACAGCCTATTTGCTGAATTGCATTTGGAAAAATTCTCATTGCTTTAGACGTGAATTACTGTGGTTTTGAAAATTATCTATCAATGCTTTTTGTGGCAGTAAGACTGAAATGAAAAAAAGGCTCCACGTGTCCTTCTGGAGGTGACTGTAAGGTGAGGATGATGCTGATGTTGTGGAGATCATAGTATGCTATGTCCTTGTATAGGAGTAATGATTTAAATCCCATAGGAATGACACAATACCAGACGAACCTTTCTTCTGTGCAGGTTTTGGACCATTCAGCATAAGGTGTTTTTTACAGGTTATGAAAGTATTAGTTCTACTCAGAAGGCTCATTTTAAAAACTAGTCACTTTTAGGAACAATTCACTAATATTTCAGGGATCATGTAATGGTTCTCTGTTAGAATATAAACTTCACACTAAATATAGTCATACAGAACATGTTTTTATTTTTACATTTACCATGAGAGTGGCAGAAGCTGTGATAAGGCTCCCATTCTCAGTTACAAGTACTAATTACTTGATCCCAGACTCAACTGGCACAGTAATCATCATCAAGCCCAGTAAGTAATGATAATAGATGAAAACCTGCTGATCTTCCAGCTGCCACTGACAATGAGAGAGATATTATGGAGGCAGAGTAGCAATTTATTTGTTTAAGACTGCATTGGAATATGAATATTATCGTAGCAGCTTTTCCCAGCTTTGGTTATGAAAAAAAACCAAAATCATCTTACCCATATTTAATTTATTTATAAAAGAATTCCATGCCTTGAAATACATTATATAATTTATTTCTCTAGAAAATCCATAGCAAAACTATATCCAAGTTTGCATATAGTATACCATCAAAAATTAACCCTTAGAAAAATTTGTATAATGTTTTGTGATTTTTTTTTAAAGCTTTAGTTTTCTCAGTAGATATTTGAAAACCTAAAAACTCTAGTTTTTATGCTGTCATCTCTATTTGATAAAGAAAATAAAAGTTATTCATTTTATTCATTTAGTCACATAAATTGTGGAATGATGTTAAGACTCAATTTGTGCTGGCAGGAGTCAGTGACATTGTGGAATTTCAATGGCTTTCATAAACCCTGAACAGAAATTGGGATTTTCAGCAACTGACATGGGCAGAGACACAGAACCCTGCTCCAGACAGTTTCAGTAACATTTCTGGTCTCCACTTGGGAATTTTGAAAATACATATTTAATAGTATGTCATCTCTTGAATTACATAAAGAAAAAGTATTGAAACTTAATGGAATCTTTTGCTTTGGAGTATTGACCTTGTGCCAACCTAAAATTGAGTAGAGAGAGAAACATAGATTTTGATCTGGAAGAAAGTTATTATTTTTGAAAATGATGCTGTTTTCTCACCCATAGTTGTATGATAGCAGAGGCACAAACTAGTTATTGAAACTGAAGCAGAAATTGGGGTGTTAGAAAGAGATGTGAACCTTTGAAAAAAGTACATGTGAATCCATCTCCATAGAGCTGAGCTTTGGCTGCACTGAGAAGACCTGAGCAATGAGGTTTTTAGTAGTTTATTTTTTCTTGGGTTCCTATACAAAGACTGCTGTATCTCGCCCAATTCTTGATACATCAGGTAGACTATTTTATTCTCATTCTGTGCAGTGGAATTCCTCAGTACCCTTTGAAATTATTAGGTTTTATCCTGAGAGGTTTTTTAAAAATGATTTTAAAATTTTAATGAGCTGGAGTATCTTTTAAAAACAGCTAGCCCCTTTCTTTGAGCTTTATTTTCAGTTTTATTTCAGTCTTTATTATCAGTTATAATGGCAGTCTTTCGCAGCACCAAAGCTGAAAATTAGTGCCATGATCCAGACAGACTGTTGTCTTACCAGTAGATAATTCACACAGTCCTTATCCACCTTTGGAAATTCCTGAGCTGAAAATAAATGGATATTTGAAGAGTGAAAGGGAAGTGTCATATATGCTTGCCCTATTGTGTTTCTCCCATCTGCTGTTTGGAGTCACTATTGAAAATAGCATTGCTAGGATAGATGCCTCTTTGGCCAGCTGAGTTTATTTTTTTTTAAGAAGTACTATGACAATGTGTGCCAGAATACGAAATTTGGAGACTGAGTCTTAATGTTTGCATTAAAGACTACCCCAGTTTCTATTTTTTTTTTTTGTAAGATAGAAACATAGCAGGCAGCCTAATTGCTGATTTGCATTTGGAAAAAATTCTCATTGCTTTTGATATGAATTACTGTGGTTTGCAAATTATCTACCAATGCTTTTTTTCGCATTAAGACTGAAATGAAAAAACACATTGGTTCATAACTATCATGAAATAATGAATATTTGTGCATTTTAGTGGACAAGAGGAGGGAGCAAGAGCAATAATGACTATTCTGGACCTGTAGCCATTCTTCTCAGGGCCTACCAGGATGCTTCATGTCTTTTGGTCTTAGACTTCTGTTTTTTTCTTCTAACAGGGACTCTGTGCCTAGAGGATCTGCTGTGTTATTAAAGGTTGTTAAGTATTTAGTCTTACTGTACCTTCTTGAAGGATTGTTTTAACCTGGCCATCTCAAGCACTTTATCACCACTAAACCATCCTTTTGCAGGGTTGACCAGAGAAAGTACTCCATTGAATGTATGGTTAATAAGGGCAGCTTATAATAACAAATTAATGGTTTGAATATGATGCTTCATTATCTTAATCCATTAGGTAGAATAAATAACTGATTAAAGAATATGCTACTCAAGTGTGTCAGTGTTTCCTGGGGGCTGGGGGGGGACCAGGGCCTGTCCCCACCCTGTCCAGGCATGGTGCCAGGCATTGGGCCCCTCCCTGGGAGAAGCCCAGGCAGCTCTGTGGGGAGCTGGAGACCAGCCCTGCTGCAGAATCACTGGAGCAGGAGCTGGTGTGGGGTCCTGGGCCATGGGAGGGCACAGTGGGGTGGGGAAAGGGCAGTCAGGGCTGGTGGTGCCACCAGGGCACTGACTCCCATACACATATTTATAGATTTAATCCATGAAACATCGGGAAGGCCTCTGAAATGTCTCTTTATTAATATCATAAGGTGCAATCCTAGAGATTCAAATCCCTATTGCTCCCTTTGCACTAGTCTAGTTTACTACTACTAAAGCAGAAGCAAGTTTCAGTATCTCCTGTTTAACCCCATTCCAATATCATTTTAGAGAACAGTCTTTGAAGGAGATGATTATTTGACTAGGATTTTGTGGAAGTACTCATATAATGAGCCAGAAAGCTGAACTACCTGCCAAATTCTCTACACATTTACTGAAAATGTTGGCTTGACATTATTTGAATCATTGACTGGAGGTAAGAGTGGGAGATGCTGTTAATGAGGCATGCCTCAATCATTTTCATATAATAGCCTCCATATTCATTCTACTGTTCTCATGCAAAACATGAAGAGAATTAGCATTTTTTCATGATCCTCTGTCAGTTCAGTGCTTAACAGTTGGCATCCAGTTATGTGCCAGATGGGTGGTTTTAACTTTTAGAACAGGAATGGCTATTTGGATAAACTGTCCTGCATTATGTAAACACACCACTGAAACATCAGAGGACTTGAGCTGTTCAAGAATTGAAATGCATACATGGGTCAAGAAAAAGAGTGCGTTGAAACACACCCACAAATCTTCAAACCTCAACTGAGTGTTTGGGATTTGGTGTTTGGGATCTTTCAGCCAGCTGTCCCTACTGCAATGAGAAATTAGTCTAATTGTAAAGCTGTTTATAAAAGGAGACACGATAAATTGCTTTTTAAAGAAAATTCAGAAAGAACACTGGCTTTATGTATATGTCTGCTTTTTCCCCCCCAAATATTTGTATCTTACGATGGCTTGAGGCCATATTGAAACAAATGTCAGAATATCTTTTGACTTTGATGAGATAGTGATTTCACCTACATTGAGCTTTTGGAATATAATGAATACTCCAAGAGACAGAGCATAGGATATTATATTGAAAAAACCTGATTCAAGAGCACAGAAATTTGTCTTGAAGAAATTTATGTAGAGCTCCTTTGTTTTTATGTATTATTGTAATTCAAGTTGCTCTGAGTTGGTTTTCACACTTTTGGAAATGTATAATTATTGCAAATGTAAAACCTAATAGAATTATAATTATAAATTCCTCCTTCCACACAGTTGCAAGAATTTGTCTGTGATCAATTTCTTTTTCTTTCTGTGATCACTCAAGTAATGAAA
This sequence comes from Melospiza georgiana, assembly GCF_028018845.1. Lineage (NCBI taxonomy): Eukaryota > Metazoa > Chordata > Aves > Passeriformes > Passerellidae > Melospiza > Melospiza georgiana. Next base: position 50,591,867 of record NC_080432.1, on the reverse strand, counting down.
ATCAAGAAAAGAGACATGCAATATTATTTATTGTGTAATTATAGAAGCATTTTTAAAAACATAATGAGGTTGTGGAAATTGTTTTTTGAAGAGTTGTGCACGAAAAGAAGGAAAATTATCTCATGATGGAACAAAAAGAATGAATGAGAATGTCTTTATGACAGGGTAGGTGCAGTCCTGAAATTAGACATATAAGCATTAGATGTGCAGCTGCAAGTGATGAATTTATAAATATTCCTTAGACATAACTAAAGAAAACATCAATCATTGTGCCTGTGTAACATATTTGTAATTCATTTAAATGATTTCATGGTTCAATGTTTTTGCTGGTCTGCTGCAGACAATAGGAAAAAATTCATTTAATTTTTACATGTGCTACAGATTCTGAGCATTTTTCATTTTCTTTTGGCCACAAACAGAGATGGGATACTGGTCAAGAAAGCTTCAGTTGCTCTCTAAAATGTCTCAGGAAAAGTGCTTGTTTGGTGTGTCTTGTTAGGTATTTGTGATAAGCTGACCCACCAAAGCTGCTCTATCGCTTCCGTCCTCAGCTGGGCAGGGAATAGAAAAGAGAACAAAAGGCTCATGTGTTGTCATAAAGGCAGGGAAACATCACTCACCAATAACCATCACAGGCAGAACAGACTCAACTTGGGGGAAAAAAAAAGATTAATTAAAGTAGAGTTGGATCATGAGAAATCCTGAAACCACCTTTCCTCTATCCCTCCCTTCTTCCTGTATTTAACTTTTCCCCTGATTCCTATTACTTTCTTCCTGCAGTAGTGTAAGGGGACAGGGAAGTTGCAACCTTGTCTCTGCTGCTGCTTTCTCCTCAGGAGAAGGGCTCACAACCATGGAAACACAGAATGGTTTGGTTTGGAAGGGACCTTCAAAGATCATTTATGCCCAATGCCATGGGCAGGGACATCTTTCATTAGATCAGGTTTCTCAGATCTCCATCCAACCTGGCTTTGTGTACTTCCACTGGTGACAGCTTCTCTGGACAAGGTATTGACTTGTCTCACCACTGTCACTGTATTCCTCACAGTCCTTCCAGGCTCCATCTGGACCTGGATCTCCAGCCTGAGATCCATCCCATGGGAGGCAGTCCTCCACACATCATGAATCCTTCCATGAGCTGCAGTTCTTCAGGACTGCTCCAGGGAAGGTCTCTTCCATGGGGTGTAGTGCTTTAGAAACAGCATGGCTCCCCTATGGAATCACAAATCCTGCTAGCAAGCCTGCTTCTGCATGGGCTTTTGTTTTCACCAATCTGTAAGTCCAGCCAAGAGCCTGTTCTAGCATAGGTTTTTCACAGTGTCACAGCCTCCTTTGGACATCCACCTGCTCTGATATGGGGCTCCTCCATGGGCTGCAGGTAAATCTCTGCACCACCATGGACCTTCTTGGACATGGAGGACACAGCTCCTTCACCATGATCTGCACCATGGGCTGCAGAGGAATCTGCTCTGGCACCTACAGCACCTTCTCCTGTTCCTTCTTTACTGATCTGAGTGTCTGCAGGGATGTTCCTCTCACATATTGTCTCCCCTTTCTTAAATATTATCTCAAATACTGTCACTGATGGTTTTGGCCTTGGCTGGCATCAGGTGCATCCTGGAGCCAGCTGGCATTGGGTCTGTCAGACATGGGGGAAGGTGTCACAAGCTTCTGGCATCTTCACACAGAAACCGCATCTATAGCTCCCCTGCTACTAAACCTTGCCACACCAGCCCAGTACAGCCCTTAAAGAGGTGACTGAGATGGATTTTCCTTCACATTAACTTAGAATAAAGTGCAGAGATTTTCTGATGTTTGTTAGTAGCATGGTTTAGTTCTTTTTTTTAATTACCAAACTTGCAATGCCTGATCAATTCCCTCCCACTGCAAACAGAGCAAATATTTTTCCATTCTTTCCTGGCACTCCATTTTTTTTTAGTATATAAACTTTGGTACTTATGTTTTAAATTTGTTTGTGAAATAATACATTGAAGTAGAATTCTCACTTGTCAACTGTGAAGGGCAAAGAATGCTTTTTCTTGTGTACCCTTCTGGATAAATACATATTATATAGTCATCTGCTATAGTGAGGACTTACATTTAATAATCAGGTAGCACCAGATACCAAATAAGCAAATATTGCCAAATAATTCAGTGGGAAGTTTTAATTTTCCTGCAATTAATTCAGCCAGCCTAATGTAAGTGACACTGAGTATGTTGAAGTACTTCACCAATTTTGTTGATATATTTTTCAGAAGAGTGTTAACCACGCCTGAAGGACTCTGGTAAAATAAATTAAAATTACACAGCATAATCACTTCTGTGAAATTCTTGACAAAATAAACCTTCCCAGAGAGTAGCTGCCAACCTTGTACTCTCCCCTGGCATATTTTGAAAAAGGCTTCAACCTGATGAATAATATTCACAGTACAAGTTATGCTTCCTTGCAACTTGTGAGCTTGTCATCTTTGATTCTCATAAAATGTGTTGGTTCTCCACTGGAAATATTCTCACCATCTTTTTCTGTCTACTGATAACTTAGCAGCAAATCTGCAGTTTAAATTCCCTTAGGATTATGAAAATCATAAGTCTAAATCTATCAGGGAAACTCTTGTGATTCTTTTTGTCATCTTTAGTTTTTATATCTATCATTTTTTAAAAAATATTTTCAGCTAAATGGATTGTAAGTGTATTGTGGTGATGTGAAATATTTGTCTCTTCTCATAAACTGTAAAGCATAAAGAGTGGCAGTGCAAACTTTTTTGTTCCTTTGTTATTTGAAGATCAAGCAATTGGGATTTTATTGTGACCTGACTGATTCTTTTACTTCTTTGTGAAGGAAAAAAAAAAAAAAAAGTATATATATATATTTATCCATGTTCAGTGACGAAATGTTTAAAATATTTATAAGTCAAACATGTGCCTACTCATTGAATCTGTCTGTTGAATACAGATCTGTCATAGGAAAAAATAAATATGTCAAAATGAAATAATAACCTTCACAACACATAGGAAATAAATGTGAAAAAACAGGCCAGCCATGGCTATAATTTTTTTAAAAAGATTTTGCAGAATAGTCAGATTTTGCAGAATAGTCAGATTTTGCAGAATACTTCATTTCAAAAAGTCTTTTACTCATTCTTTAATGAAACCTACCTGCATAGCACTTTTTCCATGTTTATTGATCTAATACGTAATGCTAAATGGTTTCCCAATTATCATAAAAAATAGGCTCCAAATATCATTCAAAACTTTGATGACATTCTTTGAATAGTTGTCAGAGCCAAGGAGTGAGTTGTCTTTCATGGCAATGGAAAAAATGGAACAAAATGCAAATGAAACCTACCCTCTCTTGGTTTTTTTTTTAAACAAGCTATTTGTAAAAGTAAGCTCAATAAAAAGGACTAGTTAATTATGAATTGGAAACTCACCGTGGAATATGCAGTTTTTAAATATTAACAAAATCAAAGACCTTTTTTATATTTTTTCTTCTTATGGCAAGTCAGTTTTATTGCAGTTATATTTACTGCACAGAATCACAGTGAATATGCCCTAGTGAATCCTGGCACTACTTCACTGAAGGTTTAAAGTCTACTCTCATGCTGGAATCTGTAAAAATGGGAATTACTCCTAATACTCAGAGTCCACCAGGAAATCGTAAGTATTGCTTTGCAAATGTATTAGAGCGACCTGATGAGGTCTTCATGGGTGAGAGAAGGACGAGAATCTTGTTTCATGATCAGAAGGCTAGATTTATTGATATATGATATATAATACATTATAACTATCCTAAAAAGAATAAGGAGAGAAGTTGCAGAGGCTGCTAACCTAAGAATAGCATAGAAAAGAATGAATAACAAAGTTCTGTGTCCAGCAGAAAGCAAGGACAAACTTTTGTGAGTGGTCAGCAAATCCAAACACTCACAGAAGCCCAATCACCACTGCACCTGTTACATTCCACACCAGCCGATAACAATTGTTTACATTCTTCTTCTGGGGCCTCAGCTTCCCAGAAGATGAACAAATCCCAAAGAAAGGATTTCTATGAAAAAATGTCTGCGACACAAATGTTACTGTGTTTATTCCTGAAATATGTGTTGGCACCCAGCTGGGTTGAAAAGGTGGTTCTAGGATTTACCTAGATCTATTTCTGCAGTGAAGTATCTGAAGGGGGACGCCTTTTGAACTCACTCAATAGCCCTTACTCAACAACTTCTCCTCACTACAGGTTTTCCTGAGCTTATAACATTTTAAATTAGGAAAACTCAAAAGTGATTACATAGAAAATAATAGAAATAAAAGCAATTTATTAGTATCTTTACTCTTTCTACACTGTGTCATTCTGAATGGGTTCAATTATTGTCAGCCAGCTCTGAGTGATAAAACACTGGGCTTTTCTCCCTTACCTCCAAAGCTTACCTTTTCAGCTTCCTTCTCTTAAGTGTCTCTTCCACTACTGTGTTTTTTTTTTTTTTCTTTTCTCTCAATCTTTCCTATCCCTGACACACTCTATAGTCTAGTTGCTTGGATTTTTCCTGCTGGAGCATATCAAGTTTCCCTTCAAGCTGGAGCATTCTTCTTACTCATCTATCTGATGGAGCTCATCTGTCCCAAAGTGGCCTAAGGAAAGCAGATAGCTGAGTGGTTTAGGGACTGACAGCTTGAGTTGTGGCACAAACACTGTCTGTAGGAGCTGTCTAAGAAGTCCTACTCTCATTAACCTCCTGCTCAGCTGTAGCTGTGCAATTGCTTCTGAAACCATTCTGAAAAGTGAATTGGTAAGATGAGGAGAGTTCTCTACAAGAGCGATTTAGTTTGGACCATTGCAGTCTTATGACTGAAATACAAGGTGACTGGACTGTTTGGAGGCAGGACCTGGAAGATACTGGTCTGATGAAAGAAGGGATTACAGACCTTTGAGAGTTCAGTCTCCAACAGAGAGGTACCTATAGCTGGGATTTTGAGACCAGTCAAGCACCAGTTCTACCCATGGGGGGCAGCTGCTTGCCCTTGACTACCGACCACCTTATAATGAATGCCTACAGTCCTTATGTCTAGGGAAATTCAAGCTACTTTTTTTGCAATGCTGTGCTTAATTCAGTGAAATTCTCTGTCTGTTGAACTTGTTCTCTCCCTCAACAAGGTCAGAATTGTTTCTTTATTGGGTGTTTTAATCTCTTGAGGTGTTAGTTCTGTGGTGTGAAATCCCACAAGCGATGATAATTTCCAGAACTACTGTGCCTGTATTACCTCATTTTCCAATCACATCTTGACTCTTTACATCTTCTGAGCCCACAACACACATAGTTTGCAGAAAAATTAGTATTCTGGCACATTCCAAAACTAAATAAACTATAAATTATTCCTGTCTATCTTTAATCAGTTCCTCAGCATTTTTGATCCAGTTTCAAACCAGTTATGACCAACATTTATTTTTCAGTGTACATTGTGCTGATTCACAACATATATTGTAAAATAGAATTTGTGGATAAAAGTAAACTTTTGGCAAAGGTACTGAAAAAATCATACTGTTTTCTTTGGACTTAATTTATGGAATAACTTTTGGTTTTCCTCCTTCAACTTCAAAGAAAATAGTATTCCTTAGAAAACAGCCTAGTTCAACCTTCAATTCTGAGCAAGACTTTTAGACTTAGTGGCTGAAGGTAGCATCTTCCAATTTTAGGGTAGCCTGCCAAAGTACAAAGAAGGTGCTGGTCTACCCTGTGTTATCCCATACACCGTTAGTTTAATGAGGGTCTTGGACAAAGTAGAAATAAGTGGGCACATCTATTGTTTAAACAAAAACTCTCCATTTTCTGTGAATTAGGGTATTATTCGTCTATCCTTACAAATGTGGTTTTGTACACAGGAGTCTCTGCTCACCTGACAGACTGCTGGGCTTCAGCAGAGCTCCGCAGTCAGTTTTTGAATCTAATGCCATACAGAAAATGGCTGATATCTCAAATGAGGGCATTTTTTTAGCAGAGGAACATGGTTATTTTTTAAGTTCCTTACTGCCATTTTTACATTTCATAAAGGCTTAGGTTGTTTTAAATCAAAGAAAAGTTATGTGCTTTGGAGAGCTATTTTTAATCTCTTGAAATTTGAGTAGTAGGGACCTCAGGCAAGAACAATTCTCACTGTTAAGTAGGAGATTAAAGCTGAGGTATAAGATTTGCATAATGTAAAAGGTGTACGTCATTGTAAGTATCATTAATATTTTTTATTCCTTAGGCACTTAATAAAAGGACAACTTTAGGATTTGCCTTTGGGTAGTATCCCTTAAGATAACAGCATATCAAAATATTATTTGTTTAATTGTATTTGATTTCTATTTCCCAGTTTACTGGTGTTTCCTCAAAGGAATTAAGAAACTATCTAAATTCTGCTAATGCTTCCAAAAAAGACTTCTCATAAGTATTTCTTCTAATCTTCAGTATCACCAGGCAGATAATATATGTCTTGATTTTTCTTTTGCACAGGCTGTAAGATTTTAAGGAAGTCTCTGAAGCAGCAGATTATTGCTAGCACTTCACTGTGACCCTCAGTATGGCCTTTGATGAAAGGAAGCTTTCTCTCTTTTTATCTCAGTGAGCTCCAGGTGGTGGTTTGTCTCACAGACCAAATTCACAAGTTTTTATTAAACTTTTGTTTTATAAATGAACATAAAGGAATTTCAGAGTACTTTTCTTAAATGAATGGGTTCATGGCCACAACATTAAAAAAACTTGTAAATATGCCCACTCATTTACCCAGGCAAGTGGGGCTGTGAAGGAATTTGGTTTTTATTCTGTAGGGGTTAAGTGTGAAGTGGGAGGACAACAAAGGAGATGAGAGTTGAGTGTAATACCATTTTGTCTCTATCAATTGATATGATGAAAGTCATGCAAGTCAATTTTTTGCAGAGACTGGAATTTTCCTTGGAAGCATGGTTGAAATCATAGTGGATGATCACTGTGGAATTAAACACTGCCATTTCTGAAGCATTTCTGCTTTCCATAGATGTGTTGTGAAATATGCTAACATTGAATAGTCTATGAAATTTGGTACCTTAGAGTCATAAAACATGTTTCATGCTGATGCTAAGGAAACACACTATTATGGACACCAAAATAAATAATTCAAGGTTCACTTTAGTATGTCCTAAGAATGAAATCCAAAAATTCTTCACTGTTCTTGCAGGTCTTGTTGAAATGTTGAACTGAACTTCTGACATTGGAGGGAGAGTTTTGCTTTTTTTGCAATGCATGCTATAATCCTTATTTATGTTGTTGTTCAGCCTTCAATGTTAACTTTTAATTCAAGCAGACAGAAAAGAAGCAACCAGAAAGTTAGGATGATTAAGGGGTTTTTTTTACATCTTTGAGAACCTCTTTCCACACCCTGCCTGAGTTCTAGACAGAGTAATTGTGTTCTGTTGACTATAGTTTTCTGTATTTCTTGCTGAATTAAGTTTTATCCTTTTTTTTTCCCCCTGACATGCTGAGTCTATCACAGCAGTTGTCAGATCACAGCTCAGGTTTCACAGTGTTTTGATGGTGAAAAGAAGTGATTTGTACCTATAGTGTTTGTATATTCTGAATTTAGATACCCCAGCAAGGGTCCCAGTGAGACCACACAGAGTTGGATGTCTCTTATCATGGCATGACTCACAATTGTTTCCTTTGAGACCCAAGGAACAGGACAGACTCTAAGCCCTTCTCAGACTGCTCTTTGCCTTTTCTGTCAGATGTCTCCTGAATTAAAAAGGATGAATAATTCTATGTTTACCGTATCTGAAGAGTTATGTATATAGATCTCTGTAAATATATGTGGTTTTTGAGTAAGCACTATTCAGGATCCCATTGTGGTAAGGGCACTGTAGCCTAAGAGAAAAATATACATATTTCCTACCATAGCATTGTTGAAAGGAAGAAGGAAGTGTGAAACAGAAATTAAAAATCAGGAGGTAAACCCCTAGCTTTCTTTCTACTGTTTTGGTCTGGGTTTCTTGTTTTGCCTTTTTTTTTTTTTTTTTTTTCCTTTGACATTTTACCTCTCATCTGTTTTCCATGCTTTGTTCTGGAGTAATTGAGTTGTCTCTGCTTTAAACTAATAGTGCTGGTAAAGAAGAGGATCCTACCATGTTAAAGAGGTAGAACACCTTTGATATCCTAATCAAATTGTGTCCACAGATATTAGGTAACCATTGCAGTTTAGTCAGGAAGGTACCTGCTTTAACTTTTTTGCGTGGGACGACTAGTACAGCTCTGACTGCCTGGATGGAGCTTAGTATGGGGACTGCCTTGCTTATAAGCCCATCAGTAAGAGCATTCACTGTAAGTAAAAGCACATGCTGTACAGTGAGAGCCTTCTGCTCTTTTACAGGGACTTGGAGACTTCCAGCTAGAGAAAACTCTTGGGATCATTTTGTCTCACAGTGTTAAATCACCATGTGTTAGTATAATTATGTATATGGGGAGCAAATTGAGGGTAGGTGTTGTCTCCTGTTGCTGAATCATGCTGAGTGCAAATATCAGGGGATTATTGCAGAAGTGTTTTGAATGTACAGAGATCTACTTATATGTTGCTCTAACACAAAACATACAGAGAAAAGTGTTAAAAGTATTTGGGTAGAGAGGTAGGTGATGCTGAGTGAGTTAGAAAGTAGAAAATAAAGATATGTGTCCTGTCTAATCAGTCCACTGTTGATAGGGACAAAAATATTATTGTGTTTTTTCATACAGAAGGAGTATTAAGTTATAAGAAAATTAAATTCTCTTGTTTATTTGTTTTGAGGTTATTTGTAAGTTACTTTAATACTTTGAGTTACTCTTACAATTTGTAGCCAGCCCTTAAGTTTATACCCCCAATCTAAAATAATTGCCTATCATCTGATACTGAAAAATTGTCTGATTTGATTTCTGTATTAGCCTTTTTTAATTTTCTGACTGAAGTACAGCTAAGAAAAAAGTCTCAGATGTATCTCAAATAAGAGACTTTCTATTTCTATTCTGCTTCTTCTGTCAGTAGTGGTCAATAGATGCTGGTTTAAAGAGCAGTGATTAATGGTTGCTGGTTTAAAGAGCCCAGACAAGCAATTATTTAGTTGCTCTCATCAGATTGTTCTCTGATCTTTACACAATTGTAAATTTAGTTAAAGGATATGTATGTATTAAGCACCTGCATGTAGTTTAATGTAAGAAGCTACAAGAGTCTGTTTTCTTTGGTCAGATTGGTAAAACATTCCTCTGCAGTGCAGTGGCCACGTATCCATGGCTGACCTGAGCAGAAGCTGAGCCAGACAGATCAAGGAATTGCCTGTTTACAGACCCAAGAGAGGTAGCTTGGCAGGTTGCATGAGTGTGAGAAAGAGAGAGCTGGATAACACTGTGTAGGAAACAGTTCAGTGCTTGACTGAGCCAGTCTAGCTCGTTGTGACTCCTTGGGACCCAGCCAATTCCCTTCACCCTGGTTTGCCTGCTTAAAGCCACTAGCTCCCACTGCTCACCTCTCAGGCAAGTGGAACTCTTTTCTGGTGTTGTGTAACTCCCTAATCCAGCAAAGATTACTGCTTTTATTCTCTGGTTCCTTTTTCTGCTAGTTTCTTCTTTGCATATCCTCACAATGGAGTCCAGACAGGACCACTGCTGTGTCAGGGAGGGTGGGCTCAGAGGAACCAACAGGCATGTATTGATGAGGATTCCCCCTAGTATTATGTTGGTCTGATCATTCAGGAAATTATGGCTGTGATTAATGAGATTTTGATTGTCAAATTACAAGAGTTTGGTCATATTGAGGGATCAACAAAATGATAATTGCTGCAAATCAGGAAGTCAGAGCTGTGCAGCACTAACTGAAAACACATCAAACTCTGACACTGGATGTTAATTCCTTTACAAAGTGTCTCTTAAGACATGAAACCAGTTATTGTAAGAACCATTCTCTGTCTTTCTGTTGTTAAGCTCTATGCCTTGAATGAATTCACAATGTAATCTGCATATGATATTTCTACCTTATGCAACCAAGTCAGATATCGTTTTTATTCTGAAATGTTCAACACATTGATTTTCTTGTCTTAAGTTAGGAATTTTTTCCCACCAGTTGAAGCTTTTTTTCTCTCTTCCCTGCATCCTTCCTATATTTCAAGGTCATAGGAATAATTAAGATTAAAGCTGTACACATCAGCTACAATTGTGTATTTATTCATATACTATTGATAAGAAAGTGTTGAGTCAATGATTCTGGACTAGAACACAGATGTGGAAATAGAAATTATCTCCCTATATCCTCTTCATGATTATATTATTTTCACAGCATATTTGACAGAGAAACTGGATACTTTGGCCAATCATTTTCAATACTCTATTTCAGGATTTCCTTGCCTGATATTTTTGCCAGCACAATTTGGAATCAGAATTTATGAACGGGAAGTACATTTTGATCTAGTGTCATCACATTGTATTCAGTTATATTTAGTCTGATTATAAATGAAAGAAATAATTAATTAAAATAAAAAAGAGTATATGTCACTTAAACAGCCATGGATATAGCTGAGAAAAACCTATTAATTGGTCCAGGCATCGAAAATTACTCTGTTGCTGCTACAAATTCACTTGATTTTTCTTGAGCAGTTGATTAAGTGCCTCTATTTCTACATAGAAATGCACAAAGAAGTTATTTCAACTAGTACCAGTACTAACTTACATTGTGTTGCAGGGACATTTGGTAGATAGAGGTATGATTATCCTGTTTGTCTTCATCAACAAATATTCCAATTAAATTACATTCCTCTTTGTGGATCCTGTACTGGAACATGTAGAACAGAAGGTAAACAGGATTGAAGCACAAGGAAAACTAAAGAAAACTAACTAAGAAGGAAGTGTTTTGCTTCCTCAAGAAAAAAAGAGACAAATTCAGATGGAGAGGACAACTTGACTTGTGCTACACTTGCACAAAATTTTAGGTATGCATATCTGCAAAATTCAGGGTGCCTAAAATAAAGATCCACACTGAAAAAACTCTATAAAGGTCAGGAAGCTGTGTAAATTTTATGTGATGTTATATATGATAACTATGGGAATGAAGAAAGAAGGCAAAAATCAGATCTTCATCAGTGAAAAGAAGATATGGGAAGCAGGTGAGCCATTCTTCTATGAATTAAAGAAGAATGGGAATGCCATTTCCAAAGAGGAGAAGAATGTTTATGTTTAGATAAGTGTGGGGCTGGGTAGATCTGTGCCCTTTATACAGGAGTTGGTGCTGGGCCCGGGGTCAGTTGGTGCCAGTGTGCCAGGGCAGGGACCTGGGTGCAGCCACCCTGCACGCGGCTCATCTGCTGGCACTTGCCTTCTGCCCTCTGCCTCTGCGGCATCATTTAAATCTTTTGGCGGCTTGTTACATCAGAGGCCCTCAAATAATAAAAGGCTATGTCGTGACTTTACAAAGTAGTGATTTTTAGCACAGCACCTATGGACTTTCTGGATTTCCATTTGGTCACACTTCTGTTGAGTTTGTGAGGGTCCCAAGGATAAGGTGAGAGATGAGAACCTGACTCCATGTTCTTAGAAGGCTGATATGATATGATATGTCAATGCTATACTAAAACTATACTAAAGAAAGAGAAGGATACAGACAGAAGGCTTGACAAGAATCGATAACAGAAACTCATGACTGACTCCTCAGAGTCTGACGCAGCTGATGGTGATTGGTCATTTAGTAAAACAATTCACATGTTTGGATAAACAATCTCCAGACCACATTCCAGAGCAGCAAACACAGGAGAAGCTGAGGCTTCTCATATTCCCAGGAGAAGAAATCCTAGTGAAGGGATTTTTCAGAAAATATGACATTGATGCACTTCTTTCTACTTCGCCCCCTCATTTCCTATTTACACTACATGCTTATAAGTCTTTTATTCCTTATCTCTTACTTCATTCTTATTAAACTGCTCATTGATCTTTGTGAGTTTTCCTGGGTTTTAACATCTGTATCAATTATTTGAAACATCTGTTTATGATTTCTTGAATATTCATTACTATTTCTTAATATTCCATCTTCTTTTCCGTTATGCACTAGCATTCATATCTCTTTAAACCTTGCTCATTTAAAAAAATGCATTGTTTTCTCAACAAATCTGTTCTTTGGATTCAAGTACTGCCAAAAATGGGCACCAAAACTGACTATTGAACTGAATAATTTCTTAAATGCTATCACTTTCCTTCCTAGTAAAAAAGTGATCCAGAACTACTTTTTGCTCCTTAGGTTTTATATTCTCTGTGTAATACTTTTAAGTCAGTAAACATAATTGTGTGAACAGGAAGACAGAAAAGCTATTTAAAAAAATATCTGAAGCATACAGAAATATATGTTTATCCAGTTGCATCTTTCTTTGCTGGGACAAAAGTCTATTGTCCTTGTGTGTAAAGTTCAGAGAAATGCTCACACAAATAGCTAAAGATGTCAGCAGATCTTCATGATAATATCTAAAAAATAAGTTGGCCCATGGAAATGCCTGTAGCAACCTTCCCACATTTTTTACCAGCTTAGATTAAAATGAAAAGCCCTTTCTGAAGTGTTTTTCAGGCATGTTCTGTCATTCTCACTATCTTTGTATATCATGTCAGCCATGTACTACTTTGTTATTGCTGAAAATTGCTACTGCAACTTTAGGATTAATTTCTTTTTTTTTTTAACTTTAGTTGAAAGAAGTCACATCTTGAGCTAAGAACTCTCTTTTTATTAGGTTGCTCTATAAAGAGTACTACATTTTAAAATATGGAAGTAGCATAGTTTTGCTGAGTATGCCCTTCAAATAGAGAAACAATAACTTGTTTCAGGGAGAACAAAAAAGAACAAATGTTACTAAGTGCAACTTTATAAACCAAGTTATTAAAAACCAAATATGATCCCTTATGTTCAAGTGTCTTGTTTTCAATCTGAACTAATACTTGCCTTAGATGAGTCGCAGGGAAAAATCCTGTGTAGAGGAGGGCTGGAAGAGCAGGAATTAGCGCCTGCAAACATCTGGCAGCAGACCCAATTTTTGTGTTCCTAGATTGAATTATAACACCTAGAAAATGACCAGGAGGTGTTAAGCAATGTGTGTTGGTAGAGGGGCGGACATAGGGTGGCTAAATCTGGTCTGGTTGGTTACAGAACACAGTGTTCCGCTCCACGAGGTACTTAGACTTTGTCCTGAGATGACTGCAGACACTGCAGAGGTGTGCATGAAAGGAACAATGGCCAGGCCATCTGATGCTACCCTAAAAGCCAATGTCATTCCTGGTGCTGCATGTCTGCGGTGGCGCAGCTGCACGATGTGTGTGCAGAGAGGATCCCCAACACGTCAGCTCATCCCTGGGCTGCTCCTGTGTCCTCAACACAAGGATGCATTCACATTCTCTGGATATGGTAGCATTTGGGCTAGAGGGAGGACTTGTGCCCAGCTATGACATTCACAATGTCTCTTATGGCTCCCAAGGGCAGACATAATAAAGCTGTAATTCTCTCACAGAATATTCTGGAATTCTGCCATGTTCTCCCCTGTATTTTCTTCTCCATCCCAGAGAGTGTTTACCTCAATTCCCCAAGATCTCATATTAACTTTCTAAGCGATGTCCACTAGCTCTGGGACTTATCAGACTTGATTTTGTATTTTCTGAACTATATTATCATATATTGGGCTTCAGCACAAGAGATAGATTGTTATTTAAAAAAAAGAAAGCCCATACCAGGAGGCCTCGCACCCTTAAATCTTCAAAATTAGTTTTGTTTATTTACTGTTTATTAACTGATTATAGATTACCTTATAAGATGTCCTAAGTTTGGGGAAAGTCATAAAAAAGGTATGAGTTTCACATTGTGGAGCATGGTATTCCAATTAGATAACTAACAGACACTTGACGTAAAATATTAAGACACCCAGCCGTTATAACACACAGTGCTGTCATTTGACTATTTAGACTTTGTTCTGAGATGACTTCAGATAGTTCAGGACCAGATTTTGATTTTGTAACATTCTGCATGTTCCCATGATGGATTGAGCCAACTGCTTCTTGTCTCTTTTGTTTACTCTGGATATATGGACATATGACCATCTTAGCTGCTAATGAGGTCTGTGGAAATGACAATTTGTCCGTTCATCTGTGTCCAATTCCATACCAGTGTGGTAACAGCTGAGACCCTGTAAAAGGAACATCCTTCTAAATATGAACATCTAGCAAATAGAATAGCATGAATAATATATCTCAGATGATTATGACACAGCAAATTCCAACTCTTTCTTATGTCAGGTAAAATATTTCAAATTTTCAATTTTTTCAGACCTCTGAGTAAAACAGGTGAACTTGAAATTGCTACTGTCTTAATTATTTCTAAACACAAACAGGAATCACTTTTAAACACAAATAGGAATGTGTTATTTACAGACATTCCCCTATATGAGCTGGCTTTTGCTGTCCTTCATAAAAGTTTTAAAAACACCCTAGCCTGTCTCTTCTCTATAATGGACAGCAAAGTAACGCAAAAAGTAAAGAAGACATAATTTCTGCCAAGATACATTTGTCTTGGAATAAAGAAAAAGGACAGAATAATATACTATAACCTGGTATGGATTAGAGGAAAAAAATATTTTTACATCTTCTTACAGGTGTTCCACATGGTTTATGCTATAACTTTTAATGACACAGCCAGACTCCTGTTTTTATCAGAATAGTCAGGATTTTATAAAGGTAGGCTCTTAGTTTTCCAACCTGTTTCACAAAAATTTTACTTCCAAGAATTTTTATTGCACAGTGTTTATGTTTTAAGAAAATATACAGAAAATTGAGACAACCAAGTAAATATCACATCTGAAACATAAGTTAACTTGTTTACCAAAACACAACTTTTTAAAGATGCATTCTTTAATCTTTTTAAAGGGCAGTTTGGGAGTACATACACTTGTTTGCTCAATCCCCTTGCATTTATGGAAACAAAAGATATTTCTTTCATTTTTTTGAAAAAGAGCTTCCATCACAGTCTTGCAGGTGGTTTTGTTATTGAATTAAGTGATCCTATTGGGGAAAAATTAATTATGTAATTTATTAACTCAATAATTAAAGCCCTTATTGGGCCTTAGAACTGAAAAAAAAATTGGAAATCAGTAACAGATTTGAAATCACTTATACATCCCAATCTATCCCACAGACCTTGCCACATCAAATAACAGGGTATCCAATGCTGCACTGTGTTACAATCATCCCTTGTCAAACTCAGGGAGGAAGTGAAGTACATGGGAAGCACTTTGCCATCTAGTTTCATTTATGTTTTCTAACAGAGATTGTAGCTTCCAGGTTCCGTTGTGGTTCAGAGAAAGGAAAGTGCTCTTGTGGCCTTTGACTTTTATATTTTCTTTCATCATGACTATTTCTCACATTTCTCTTTCCGTCTGACTTTGGCATCATTCTCCCTTTTTGTCTCATTTGGTGTCTAGTCCCTGTCTACTTGTGAAATTTCTCCCTGTGGCCATTTGCCCAGGCTTTTGCTTAAAGTCCTATTGTCCTTGTCTGACAACTTGTTTATTGAACTTCATGTATCATTAAGCTCTGAGCCCATTTCTCACATTCCTAGTCCAATATCCTGTTCCTGTTACTGACCTTTTGTACCGCCACCACCAAGTTCATTATCATCAAAAGTATTTCTAACAAGGCAAAAACATTGCATTTTGCTTTAGTCTCATTCTTACAAGGATCTGAGTTCTTTAAGCTGAGATTTTTCCCTGAACATTGACCCTTACACAAAATTTTGCTTGAAAAAAAAGAAAAAAAGGATTGCAGCTACTTAAAATGTACCATTCTATTATGAAAAATGTAAACCTGTAAACTAGAGTAAAGCAATGACTGATGTCGAGGAACTGCCACAATTAAACCCTCAGCCTAGAGGATATTTTCATTAAATGCTTTTGTATGTTTTGTACCTCATCTCTGTGAAAAAAACCCAAACAAACAAAACTCTTCAAAACAAATGTAAATTAATGTCTGATAGGAATTTGTTTTATTAAGTTTTCACAGCAGGTAATAGGAATCTTCATTTATAGTTTCTCCCCAGGTTCAGTAATTACTATTGAAAATTATATTAATGCCACATATTTATGAAGAACATTTGTGTGTATATTCTAAGGCCTTTATATGTATTTGTAAGCTGGTATCTCAAGATTGTTTGAAATAATTGAGCTGAAACAAAGCATGACAAAAATTTGCTGAAGTGTTCTTCACCACCGTACAATTACTGTCCTCTGCATATCCATACATTAACATTCTGAAATTACAGGAATTTAGCAAATTTTCTTCCTTAGAAAAAGATGTCATCATGCCTTTCAATATTGCAAAGCATATTTACCTTGACAATTCTCATATACAAACCTCAAGATAATACCAGTAGGCTCCACCATTCTGTCTGTTTTGCATAAAATCAGGCACTGTCTTTCTAGTAGTAGTTTAAAACACTGAAATCTTCTTAGGAACAAGGCTTTGCAATTTTGTATCTCGCAGTAATTTAAGGATCATTATAAATATGCAGCTACTAAATTCTTAATGTGATTTGAAGTGAAATATAATATGAAATTAGTTTTGTTTTACTTACTGTCAGCAGAAAAATAGAATAGTGTTTTGGTGACTAATCTTCTCTTCATAATGACACAAAGTTATTGGTTTCTTAAAAGATTAGCATATTTACTTTCATGGCTCACATCTTCAAGACCTTTATCATTAATTGCAAAATCTGCTATTGAGGCCATGTTAGAGGAGAAAAATCAAAACGAAAGACATTTTGAGAGATTTGCCTTAGGAGTAAATGGTGGAAAACTTTAGCTTGAGCCTTAACCTGGTAGCTGCTGTTAACTTCCAGATGAGGAAGCATCATTTGTACTTTCTCTCCAGCCTCCAGTTAGCAAAATTTTGCCTCTTTTCATCAGAAACATGATGAAAATGTTAAATGTTTGCATTTGTCATACTTAAGTGTTCTCTAAAAAGAGAATTTTCTCGTCCTTTGTTTACTAACACCTCATGTAGGAAGGAAAGTTCTTTACCAAATCTGCCAATTTGTTCTGTAGGCATCACGTCAGATATAATGATAGTTAAAAAAACAAAACAAACAAAACACTCAGGATAAATATAAAGAGCAGAATGAGAAGGAGTCCTTACACAGTGCTGGATTTAAGAGATAAATTATCTGCTTCCCTGTCTGATGGTGATTTTCTAATCCTCACATACATCCCTCTCAACCTACCTGCACCTTAAGACAAGGCAGCTGCATAGAAATAAAATATAAAATTTTGTATGAAAAATTAAGGCTTCTGTCTTATCTTATACCTGGCATTTTTATCAGATGCTTCCTTAGTAATTAAAGGTGAATAATCATTCTTTCATCATCTTCTGTGTGCCATTCATGACTATATAGCTCCCCTCCACCCTGGAATCTTTTAACCCCCAAGTCAGCGCTGACACATCAGCAGCTTATCTCCAGCATTCTCCCAACACACTACAACTCTGCCACTTTTGCACTGAGTAGGATCAAGTCAAAATATGTTCCTAAAACACAGTAGTTTGAGTCCCTAATGGTTGAGTCCTCCTGCCTGTCTTCACCTATGCTCACATATATTGCCCATGTGAGAAGGCATCACGGCAAGGTGGGGATCTCTGATGGCCCTGGCACTTGATTCTCCTGGGATTCACCTGAAAACTTTCCTGCCATGAGACTTCTTTCCCTAGCAGCCCAGGAGCTGAGCACCTGGTTGAGCAGCTTATGTGTAGTCTGCCCCAAGAGCTATAAATTCCATTTATGGATTTATCTAAATGAATCTCTTTGTCTCTTTAGTTCTCCTCTGTCTGGGATATTCAAGGCAAGATTCTTCCTGTGAGTGGCAGGAACAACCTGATGCATACTTAGGAAGGAAACACAGGCACAGCACTTTGTGTGGGGAGCACAAGGCTCCAGTTATTTGCACATAAATTTAATTTTTAACTTTTTTCCCTTTTCTCTTAAGGTGGTTTTATTTATGTTTATTGTGTTTTTTTCCCTTGAGGAGTCAAAAATGGGAATTTTGCAGCCTCTGTCTCTCCTAAGGAAATCATTATATATTCAACCTCTTGTTGCTGCAGCAGCTCACTCTGTTCTGGAGCTCTGTCACTGTGCGTTGGCCCTAATGTGCTGCGAGCCTTTTAGAATGACATTTATTTGTACAAAATGAGGATCTTGTTCAAATATATTGAAACCTTGGTTGCTGTCCATCTTTAGCAGCAGAAAATGTTGTATTTCCTCAGAATGTTTTCTTCCCCCGCAGTCCTAGGTGGTGTTTAAAATGAGCCTTCAGACTGAATAGTTCTCATTGCATTTTGGGCTCAAGGAGACCAAGCAAGTCTTGTGGGGCAAATATGGACTTGGAATGTTACTTGGTTTAATTTATTGTCAATTAACAAAAACTTCAGAACACTGAGTTGGATATTGAGTCAAAAAAAGAAAACATAAATAAAAACTTTGTTTTCCCCTTCCTCATCTGAAGTCCCCTTGTTTTCACTGCTGGTTGTGCTCTGGCCCTCGTTTGTGATGTAATGGGCAGCACAGGTGATGCACTTTATTGGCGTCAAGTACATAATGGTTTCTGATTGACACTCCTTTCTGGTTTTCCTTTGCTCTTTATGTCCCTGCCTGACAAGGTTCACCTGTGGATTTCAGTCCCTCAGAGGTGTTCCTCCACAGTGAGGGGTGCCCATGGGCTTCAGTCCTTCAGGGCTCTCCTCACCCTGGCAGAGTTTGCCCCTATCAGCTGAAGTTTGCTACAAAAAACCCTTTTGGCATGGGGACAAGAAATCCCTTGGCTGTGCCACCTCCACAGCGCTTGGAGCAGCAGCACATCTCCATCTGTCCCCTCAGTCATCTGCCTTCAGCCATGGTCTCCGTGTGCACCTTCCTCACCCTGGTGCCTGCAGGTGTTTCATGAGTGGGCTGGAGCTGGGTGCTGCCAGCTCATCTGCCTGGCTGCAGGGCTGGCACTCGGTGTGTTTTGTCACCCAGACCAAAGGTGTCTGGGCTCAGCTCAGTGACTGGCATGTGGCAGGTTGTGTCTTCTCCCTGCACAGCTCCCCACTGCAGACCATTCCTCTGTTTAGAAATATTTGGAAATTCAAGAATGCCCTGTAAGAAGGAATATTTGCACATTCATGTGCAAATGTTGTGCATGTGCAAAAAGATGTGCACGGTTGCTTTCCTACTTTGTTGCTATCAGGCACAAATATTTCTACTATTTGGAGCTCTGCAGGGCCATGCTATATCCTTCACAGTTACTTGTTGTTTCCTGATTGATGGAGATGCAGCCACAGTCATGTGTAAAATGATATTCATGTACCTTCTGCCAAGAAAGGAAAAAAAAAAAAAAAAAAGGAGAGAGAGAAAACTTTGTCTGATAAGACTGAAATCAGAACAAGATTGCTTTTGATAAAAGATTGATGAAGAGGCACTCACTGCTTGCAGGAGAAAACATTTGTGAAAACAATTGATATTGGAGGCTTTTGATAAGACACGCAAAAAAAAATTTCATTTTAATATTTATCACTTGTTCTGAAATAGATAGGCAGCTTCAGCATGATGAGGTCATGAAATAAGAGATTGGTTCAGGCAAATTCATTACTTCTTTTTCTGTTTTTGATATTAGTTTGCCTCTTTGCAGCTTTATATAATGTATTTTTTCTGTCATCTTCTATAGAATACTTAGGTGCCCATCTGGTATGGAAGTAGGTATAAAGATATTTTTCTGAGCAAAGAGGGCCTAAGTTAACACACTAAGAGTCAGTATTTGTAAACCATATTAGAGATAAGCTCAGTAAGATCAATCCTCTTCTATGGATTTGGGTTAAATTACATTGACTGCTGCCAGGGCAGTCTGCCCTATTTAGTTTTTTTGTTTGGTGATTTTTTTTTTGTTGTTGCTGTTTGTTTGTTTGTTTTCTAAATCCATTAAATAGACCTTGAGAGTTTAAATCAATAAAAGAAATTATTTTTGCAGATATTCTGCAATATTCTTGTAGAGTTCTTGTTTCTTGTGGGACTTGATTTTATCTCTCATTTAAATACAAAATAGGAAAATAAATATAAAATGCAAGAGCAGGGAAGAAAAAGGGTTCCGTGAAGCAGAGGAGCATCATCCATTAAAACTGCACCACACTGTATTACAGCTCAGTCTAGACACTAGCTGTGCAGATGCTGCCACACTTCTTAGCAGGGTTTTTTTTTTCTTATTTCTCCTGGAACATTGCAGGGCTGCTACAATAATCAAATGCTTGAGGTCAGATCAGAAAAGCATCTGTAGAAAGGGTTGTGAGTCATATACAATTGCTAGTAGCAGAGAAAACTTTTCTAGAAGAGGATACTTGAAATACTTGAAAATACTTGAACTGCTGATGTGAGAGAGAAAATCAGTGAATAACATGATAAGCATATCTAAAATAATGGCTATAAAGAGACTAGATATCAGAATTTTTCATTCATCTGTTTTACGTGTGCTGGAGTGCTCTAGTTTCAGCACAAATGTCAATACAGCTACAGTGGTGGCAGCCCCATTGGGATTAAGGCAGGGGATTTCGTCAATTTTTTCCATTTGTGTTCTAAAACCATGTATCTATTTACAAATAATAAAAATATCTAGAAAGGCTAGGAAATGAATGGGTGCTAACACTAAATTTAGGTAAAAGATTTGGCTGTAAATTCGCTTAAAGTAACTGTTGGTGGGTGAGATGAAGACCCTTTTGAGTCATTCACTGTACCTATTGCTCTTCCTTGTTATCAAATTACTCTTCTAGACCACACCAGTTCCTTAACTAAGCTTTGTATTGTAATCCTCCTGTTCCTTGCTGCCCCAAAATTCTTCCTACAAAAATATAATATTTTAGTGATCTTTAAAACTACAAAGATCACCATTAAGCAGTAAGATGAAAACTAAAAAATGTCCTTTCTTACAATTAAAAGGACTGTAGAGTGAAAATTGCTGCACTTCATTTAGGAAGGCATTTGAAGATTCTGTATTGCAGCTCGGAGGGAAAAGACATCTCACAGGATGTTAGGAATTTATGAAAGTAATTAATGATGTTTTACTGAATACTAGATTAAATATTAGCTCAGAAAAGTAAGTGAATGTCCTGAGTAAAAGAAAGGGCTGCCTCTGGGCTTCAAACATTTGCATATGTTCATTTAGAAAAACCTTCAAGTGTAACTTAAATATGTATAACTATGTTTTCGTCTTTATCACTCACTGATTTGTGCAGCTTGCGGAGCACAGATTAAATTAGCTTTTTGTTTTAATAATGACAAGGCAGATTTTAGTTGTGAATTGCATCACTTTGTGGGTGTATCAGTGCTGCCTGCACAAGTGGTGCACTGGTGTTTGTCCTAAGCCAAGCTGAGTCTGCTCTCTGTGCCTTTTTGTTCTGCACATGTCCTGGGTGCCAGAGGTGGGCAGAAGATTGCCCATCCCACAAGGTCTCTGTGGCACCACAGCTCTAGAAATACTGATGAATTATGATTTATACAAATACTGAATGGCAGGTGTTTAAGGATTAAGTATGTGATTTGGAAAATATACTTTTTGTTAATTTCTTCTTAGTTTGTTTCTTTTTGTGCCCTGCCTAAGTGGGAAGTTGTCATTTGTCATTGCTGTCAGAAAATGACAGCACAAACTTACAAGTGTAGCACTCACATCTTTGAGAGCACTAAACTCCTACAGTGGAACCTGTATGATTTTTCAGGACTTTTGGGCTTTTTACACGAAGCTTTATGGTGCAAAATTCCACAATTTTCATGAGTGCCTTGTGGCTGTATCTTAAAAGATAATAAATTGCAGCAACAAGTGCCCTGAGGCAGCTTGCTTTCTGGGTGTTGGTGTGCAGCTTGCTGGAACTTGAATACGTAGCTTGGGTGCTGCATCTCCAGAAGCAGCTGAAATAGTGCTAAATCTGAAGAGATGAAGCTCTAACCTGGCAGAGGAATCTCTCATCCTGCTTGTTTTGTGTGAAGGCCCCATCCCTCCATACCTAGAAAACAATATTGAGCTGGCAGTGCCTTGTGATCACCAACATCTAAAGTCTGAACATGGATCCTAATTATTTGCAGATAACATTGCAAACTTTCACCCAGTTTGTTTCTCCCTCCCCTTCTCAGTTAATGGACAAGTGAAAGAAGCAAAAGAAAAAGTAAAAGTAAAGGAATTCTTGCTGGTTGAAATTTACCTAAAGGCATGAAAGCCCTGGGTGCTCTGAAGAACTGTGACTAGAACCCTTGTAAAATCAATTTGGGTCCCCTATTTAAATTAAAAAATATTTCTAAACATTTTAGAGATAGAAAAGGAAATAATGTATTTAAATTTGCACATTTTAACTTCTCTCCTTTGTGTTTAACTTACAGAAATATACCAGCCTTGAATAAGGAAAATTCCTTCATTTGGTGGAAAAACAGGGAAGCTCGAGGTTCTGTGGCTCTCCATATCCACTCAAACCAGCTCGTCACTGTTTCCCCTGCATCTTTTGTCCTTTCAATTCCAGTGGCAGCTTATTTGAAGAAAGGATAATTTTATTCTATACTTATAGGGGGTTTCAGCTTTCTATCCTATTAACTGCAGCCAGCCAAGCTTAGCATCATTCAAGTGGACACTGATAAAAGCATGCAAAGATTAAGCTCCAGATCTCTCTTAACTGTGTACTTGTAAAGACACACATGCTGTCATTGAGTTTCAGAGCTTTCTCACTCAAGGCAATGAGGATGAAAACAAACAAAATTTAAAAAAAGAAAAAAAAAGAAATGTGGCTGTGTTTTATATTTGGCATGAATGTTTTTAGTCTCTTTTTAAGAGGGACCTAAGTTGAGACTGGACAAGATCAAAGAGTTTTAGGAAGATGAATTTGTAGCATCCGTACTACAAATTGAGTGTTGATCCTTGCAGGAATAAGAGGAGTGTCACCTTTTACTTCTCAGTGAGAAGTTAAAAAGTGCAAATTCCAGGACCCTTAAAGTTGGTCCCTGGATGAATTCAGAAAATGTTCTCAGACCATGAAACCATAATTAATGCTAAGAAGTGCTCTGAGGGTAAGGGGTGCATCTTGCCCATTGGAGCATGCATCCAGTCTGATAAAAAGTGTGCTGCAAGGGACGGTGCTTGCTGTGTCTCATGACAAACCCTGTCACACAGAGCTAGAAGCTGTGCTGGTACTCTCTCTGCTTTCTCTTATTGAAGTGTGACAGTCATTGGCTTTGTCTTGGATTTTTTCCTGCCTTTTATTGTAAGGCTGAATAACCTGTTTTCTGGCTTTAAAATATGCTTGTACTGTACAGCTTGTGCATCTTTCAGACAGAGATGATTTACAAGTCCAGGCTTACATAGCTTAATTCCCATTGCTAAGAAAAGTTCACCGGAGTTTATATCCTTTCTTGGCACAGCTGTTAACAAGACATTTGTTTTTCTAAATGATAGATTTTTAAAATTGATTTTTAGTGGAGCAAGCCAAACAAACCAGGTCTGATTCTCTGGAGAAAGCCCTCTGATACACCACCAGGTTTTACCTGATACACCAGCAGAAAATTAACAATTGTAAACCTGTTGTGTGGGGGCCTGAATATATGTATTGTTATGGAGAGAGTCCCTGTAAGATCTGTGTGGGTCTAGTTACTCCAAATGAGCTACAGCTGCCAAGTCCTTAGTTAGGCAGCAGCTGTGGCTCATGAAGGTAACTGGAATAAATAGGGGTGGGTCGAGAGCCCAGGAGGAGCCCCTGAGAAGACACACGAAGGACTGTGCTGTAGAGAAGAACAGCTTGGTACGCTATGGGACCCTAGAAATATGAAATACAACAAGAATACAGCACTGTTGAATCTCTACACTGTAGGAAAAAAAAATGGTCAACTGATCTTTTAAACAGAAGTGTTTTAGTTTTGAAGAGAGGACAGCATACAATTGCTGATCTTCATTTAGTCATTTTATGGTACTTTATGTATTTCCTTTACTCTCTGTAAATGTAGGCAAGTGTAACTTCCAGCAAATCACTGCACAAAAGTATGCAACTAGGCAGCAGTTGTGGCTGTTTTAATAAAGCTATTACCTTTAATCAGCAGTAATCCCCCCTGTGAAATAACCTGAAATGTGTCTGCTGATGCCTTTGATGAGAGCTCAGAATCAGAAAATGAACGTGTGTCTGGACTAGTGTCTTAGTTTGGAATAGGAGTCAACTTTTGGAATAGATCTCCTTATCATCCCCATTTACCATGTTTTGATTGCATTGTGGAGCATCCTCAGAGCAAATAAAGTAGATGCCTTTTGATTGAAACTAAACAGGGAGATGAATTTCAGAACTTTACTTATTAAAGTTGCAAAAGAGAGCCAAGACTAAAGGTAGACTAAACTCAAAGCATCCCCAAGCATCCCCACATTTTATAATGTGTATGTCAGGTTCTTGACACAAACCATTTTGCTGTGGAGAGCTACTTTTGGTCTGCAGTAGTTGTTAGTGCAAATTAGGTTGCTTGCTTGTTTACTCAGACAAGCCTGACAGGCTTGGAGAAATCTCCATCTCAGTAAAACTTGAAATTTTTGAAACCCTGGCACTTCTCAGTTTTACAGCATTTTTTCCTTCCCCATGAACGCTCAAAGACATTCCTCCTGCATGTGTTTTCAGCATCCATATCTTGATCTGAATTGAAATGACACAATTTCTCATCCAAATGGAAAAGTCTTAATATTCCAGATTTTGGACTCTACATATGACATGACTATGAAAAGCATATGACATGTTGTAAACTGAACATATGTAGGAGAATGCTGTGATACAAAAATCTTCAAAGTAATTTTCAGGAACCTGTTAGTATTAATAAGCTATGTTTTTCTAACTAAATCTGAATACTGAACCTCTCTATCAGGACTTGATGCTATATCATTGAAGATTTCTGTATTAGAATTGAATTGCCTCAGGGGAAAATTGAATATTTTTTTTCCAGAGATGAGTAAAAATGCACTCTTAAAGAGTTTTTTTTTATTTTAATCTTTGTAATGGGTCATAATTCTCTGGTTGTGGTGTTCAAAGATGTCTTTCCTCTGTGACTCAACAAGGTGTTCTCACCTCCCTTTCATAATGCTATGTTTAATATATATATTGGTTATTCAGCAGAATCGGTCTGAATTCATTTATTGTCATGTCTTCCATTTATGCCACATGTTTTCTGGAAAAAATCACACAGGTTACTTTTCATTTGAATATCAAAATTATTTCTATTATATCTTCATAGCATTGACCTTGTTTATATTAATTTGTAATTATGTCTTTGGCTGGGATACTGTTAATTTGCTTCCCAGTAGCTGCTACAGTGCTGTATTTTGGATTTAGGATGAGAATAATGTTGTTAACACGCCGACATTTTAGTTCTTGCTAATGAGTGTTTACACAGCGTAAAGGGCTTTTCAGCTCCTCACTCCTCCCCAGCAGTGAGCAGGCTGTGGGGCAGAAGTAGCTGTGAGAAGACACAGCCACCAAAGCTGATCCCAACTGACCAAAGGGATATTTCACACTACCCACTCTTGTACCCACCAGTGTATAAACAGGGGGGAACACTGGCCAAGGACTGCTGTCAGGAACTGAGCTGCATCCATTGGTGGGTGGTGAGCAATTGTGTTGTGTATCACTTTATTTATTATTATTGGGGTTTTCCCCTTTCTTTTCTGTCCATTTTTTTATCTCAACTCACAAGTTTGACTTTTTTTCCCAATCCTACCCCACCATTCTGTTGAGGAGTAGGGTGTGTGCAGGAAATTGAGGGAGTGGCTGTGGGATGTTTAGCTGCCTGCCAGGTCACAGCGTGAGCACTCCCCCTTTTAAAATTAGGCATGATTTCATCAAGGGTGGGAATCAATGAGATGACAAACTATGCCCATATGTACTGGGCACAGGGATTAATTTGTTGGAAGAGTGTTTTCTGATATTGCATGGATACCCCATTAGGGATTGGGAAGAATCTGTACTGTGTCTTTTGTAACATACCTGACTATATGTCTGGCAAGCTAGCCCTGAAGTCCAGTTGGATGTGTAGATGTGCTGCACAATATTGCACTGCATAGATTTTCCAGCATTATCCTGCTGGGATATTTTGGTAGGCATAGCCCAAAAATCAAATCTAAGACCATTTTCATCTGTCATAGAATATGCTAATTTAAAAGCAAGTCTTCAAGTAAAATCAGGGAAAGCTCTGGAAAATATTTGATGTCTTATCTGTGTGTATACTAGGAAGTTAAGAAGTTACCAAGTAGGGTCACATAGGGTGCTCACTAGGTTTCATTTACAGCTGTTCTCATAGCAGCTGCTCACACTGATATATAGATGCATGAACTGGGACAAGTAGAAGACCAAAGTGTTCCTTGGTTTGGATATATACCAGGTGTTGGCCATAAAGCATGAAAAAGGCATCTGTGAATGACTAGTTGAAGTAATTGAAATAAATATTTATAGCTATTAAACTTTTGATGCTCTAGACAATAAATTCACAGGGAAAATTTTCTTTCTACAGTGGAGTATTTAGAACACATAGGAATTCTTTCAGAGATCTTTGGAGAAGGGAATTTTCCAAATTCATTTCTGCAGCTTTCTATCTGCCCCTGAAGTGCCCCATCTGCACGAGAGGCTACTGAAGTCTTTAAAATATTTTCAGAGTTCTGGTAGTAAGTGACTCTCCAGTTTTTCAAATAGAGTTTATGTCTCAGTAATATCTTGACACTTATTAGCTGTCAGTGTGAGGCCACTTCTATGCCTGTTCCTCACATACTCCCCTATACTTAATGCATGCCTTCAGTGAAGACACAGAAGTGTAAGCAGATTGGCAGGGTCTGCCTTGCTGAGATAAACCTTCTCAAAGAAAAATTTAAGGGGAAAAAGGAAATACAAATTAGATCTTATGTTAGTCAAATAATGCAAAGCCCTCAGTCCTGAGGCCATGCTGCACTCTGCACACTGTGTAAAGGGCTTCCTTATGAGACCTTTTTGGGGCACAGTACCTTTTATTACTGTTTAACCCAGGCCAAAATGTGCCTAAATGAAATTCATTCAAGCATTTTACAGAATACATTTGTTACTTGTTCTGTTTCAGTGTGGCTTGAGAAGAAATTAGAGCAATGGAAAATGCAATCCGTACCTTATAAATAATAAGCTTT
Source organism: Melospiza georgiana (assembly GCF_028018845.1). Taxonomy (NCBI): domain Eukaryota; kingdom Metazoa; phylum Chordata; class Aves; order Passeriformes; family Passerellidae; genus Melospiza; species Melospiza georgiana. The sequence continues at coordinate 50,564,677 of NC_080432.1, read as the reverse complement.
CTGTCTTTATGTTTACAGCTGGAGATAACATGTTTAGTGAGTATAAATTCTTTCAGGTAGTTCAGTATGGAAGATGGAATAATAATGAGGTGCACTCAACTGTGTTTAGGAGGAAAGCAAATGGTCATGAGAACTTAATTGTATTCATTTTTAATATAGCATTATAAACTTCTCATTGTCTTATTGCTTTCTACACAGGCATTATAATAAATGGCAGGTTTATAGGTTTTTCTTTATGCACAATATATGAAATTACAAGAAGGGAAAAGTTTTTCATTCACTGAGAAAAGTTTTATGTGAATTTAGTGTTCATTTGACTATTTTTCTTCCATTTTATATTGCATGATATGTTCTTAATGTCACTGTGGAGATACTAATAGCTTTGTAAACATAATATCAAAAAGTTTGGCTGCCTTATGTGTCTTTTGTAGATCATTATGCAGAGTTTTGAAGGGAATAACAATAATCTAAGCAGGTATTTTAATGTTGCAAACTATCTCATGTGCTGCCAATAAAACATTTTTATTTGTTAGAAGGGTTCATATATCTTTTAGGAATTCATGCTAAAAGATCTACATTCAAGAAAAGTTATCATATTAATGATGTCATTTTATTAGTAATGCCATTTAGAAATATGTATATAGCATTGCTAAGGTCTTAGATTGTGTACAAAAAGTAATAACCCTGCAACATTCCTAGCTGAGCATTAACTCTGCATTCCCTCCACTGAGCTAGAAATTAGCATTAAATTTTTCTGTTATAATGTGAAAAAGATGGAAATGAAGCATGAAGTGATTTGTAAGTGAAGGAAGAGGGGGAATTCTGACTTAGTTGAATACATTTCCATTTCCAGCAAATTATTAACTCATTAAGGGAATAGACAGTATAAAATCCTAAGTCTTTTACTTCTCTTTAAAGAGTATCATTCAGAGCAGAACCTTTGTAATATATGAACTATTGTCTTTGACTGTAAATCAGGAGATTTTATTTTTGTAAATGCTAGTCAGGGCTTCTTGCTACACAGAGGGACCACCGGCTGAAGGAACTGCAGTAAATCCCACAGTATGTACTTATTTCCTCTTGTTCAACATCAACTGTTCTCTTTTCTAAAAAATAATAAAATCTAAATTTGAATGTGTCTGAGTTAACTCTTCTGCTAAGTGAAGGGTTTTCTGCCTTTTCATTACATTTATTTGAATGTGTGGTGCTTTCAGTAATATATCTATTTTTCCTTCTACTTCTAGGTGTTGCTTAGCACCCGCAATATTCTGAATGCTGAACTAGAACAATAGTGTATAACTCTGGTAATGTTGAAAAGGTGAACTGAAATCAAATATAGATGTATTCCAAAGCATCATAAAAGAGCAAGTAGCTTCTGATTGCTGGAATTTAACTGCTAAGTGGTCCATGTAATTTAGGCCTGGTGGTGCACTGGCTTTTTTCCCTTGCCCCATGTGGAGCAATATTCAGTTCACTGCCGCTGAGCAGTCAGTATTCACACAAATGCATGGTGATATCAGATCAGAGTGCTGATTTGCTTCATTATTTTAACAGTGCTTAATTTTCCCTTCAGGTTTCCCCTTGCCATGACCTGCATAAGATTCTGTGAGCCCAGAAGCTGATTTTTCTTTCTATATTAGCTGATCAAATAAAAGATGTTAAGTCTTCTTGCAAATCTTGCTTCCAATTTCTTAAACTGACATGGCTTAACAGAATATTATTGCTATATCTGTGGTTTTTATTTTAGGTAGTCTCCACTCTCAAATTCATTATATACCTGCTAATATATTATTCACTAATATACCAGCTTTAGCTTCCTGTGTAATAAAGTGTATTATCATGATGTTGCTTTCTTCTTCTTGCTTTTTTGCATTCATTGTCATCAGGGGATGACAAAGAGTGTTCCTCTTCCAATTGATTTCCTTTTTGTTTCTGCTGCCTTTGAGACCTGAACTCTGTCCTTGTGAAAGGGTTACAGCAACAGTTGAGTAAGGCTTGCTGAGCTTTTTTTTCTCTCTCTTCTGGGAACTTCATATGCTTATTTGTCTGTTTTGAAGGTCATCTTTAATGTCTCTGTATATTATCCTTGAAAAAAATATTTTCCCAATAAAATCAGTGCGTCATCTACACTTTTACATGGGATCCCATTGGTTTGAAATGATGTGTTGTGCTGTTTATAAGCAGGAAAAAAACCAACAAAACTGGAAAGCCAACTTTTTGGGTTTTGTTGATCATTCATAGAAAATACCTTTTCTTGATCATTGGCTTTATGTGAATCTCTTAGGGAATGTCATCAGGCAGTCTATTTAGATCTGCTTGATCTAAATAGGCAGCAATTAGACAATTCCACTGTTACTGTATCCACAATAGGCCCCAGGGATTCATGGGTAAAGGTGTGAATCTCTAGACAGCATAAAAGTTGGAATTTCCAACTGAATCACAGGTAGTGGAGTGTGAAGGATTTTTCTTTGTGATTGATATGCAATAAAAAAATACCTTGACACCTTAAAACTCCCAACTGATGGTTAGCAGGAAATGGAAATTTATCAAATTCATTTTCAAGGCAAAATACCAAAGCTTTTTTATATGCACATTCAAAACTTCAGATTCAAACTGCTTTCTGCTCTAATGTTTCTTCAAATAAAAAGCTGCAAAATGAAGCATATTGCACTTCAGAAAATATGACTTCTCTATTGGGTTTATACTTGTTAGATTGGGAAAATTCCTTTCAGTATTGGTATTACTACCCAAATATGTTGTAAAGAAGATATCAAACAGAAATCTGTCAGAACCACAGAATGGTTTGGGTTGGAAAAGACAATAAAGATTATGTGGTTCCCACTCCCTCACTGTGGACAGGGATGCCACCCACTAGATCAGGTGGGCCCAGCCAGCCTGGCCTTGGGCACTTCCAGGTATGGGACATCCACAGCTTCTCTGGGCAACCTGTACCAATGGCCCACCACCCTTTCTGTTTAGAATTTCTTCCTGACTTCTAATATTTTTGTTTAAAAATGTTCCCCATTGGCCTGTCACTATCTGCCCAGGTAAAATGTCTCTGTGGTTTTTTTGTTTGTGAGGGTTTTTTTTTTTTTCCCTAAGTCTACTTCAAGTACTGAAAGGCTGCAGTGTGAGGTCTCCCCAGAGCCTAACAAGAGGATTTCAGAGTAACTTAAACACAGTCATCTTTTCCCTTTTTATAATTTATTTCAGTCTTCCCAGCTGACCTTCTAGTTAGCCCACTGGTCTCAGCAACAAAGGATATTGTGTTGTTCATTTAGGATTTGCTGATTCAGCCTTGTGAAATTCAACTTGAGAATTCAGAAAAAAGATAAAGGTAAAAGGCTTGAATGAAAAAAAGTTTTAATTTTCTCTGCTATGAATTAATTTTCCCAAGTTGGCCAAAACCCATTTTCTCTAAAGAACCAGTCCTTATTGCTGAGTTTCATAGTTTTTTGATCATCTCACTTCCCTTTGCTCTAGTGAAAGAAGATACTTCACAATCTGCTTTTTATACACTTGCAGTTTTTCCCATTGGAATATGGCACACAGGCATTAATCAACAGATAAGACAAGACAATATCTCTAGAATCATTAATAATAGATATACTTAAAAGCATGTTTCCTGAGGCGTAAAACAAATACATGAAGGAAACAAAAGTGACATTGACGTAAATAATTGTATCTTACAATAGTAACCTAAGGCACAACCTAAACTCTCACAGAAACAGCTAGAATTCTACCTCTTTTCTCAAAGAAGAAGCTGCAGACTTAGCCCATCTATTGTCCATGAAAGATAATCTGCTATAAAGCATTAATCACCCATATTCTGGGAAATACTTGGTTATATTCCCATCCAGATCTCTCCACAATTAATGTATGATGACAACTCTTTTTATTTTTTTCTTGTACTGTTTTATCTCTTTTCTTAAAAAGGTTGAGGATTACTTTCCTCCTTTAAACATAAGCCAAATTCAGTTCAAATGTTCTCAGAAAAACATTACAAAACTGATGCTTTAGGATTCTATGTTTGCTATTGCTCCGTGGCTTCCATATGAAATCTACACAGGCTAAATATCAAAGGATGTTGTGTCTTTCTCCTATCTGCTCTTTGAAAGTTATCCTGATATCCACTAATTAAGCTTTCCTGAGACCATTATCTGCATTGCCATCATCAGTAGTGATGTTCAATCTGTCAAAGCTTGGTTTTGTTTTAGATAAAGAGATGGAAGAAAGCTCAGATACAACATGTTCATCTGTCCTCTTAAAATTTTATTAAGGGAAATACCAAAAACCACTATTGCTATGGTCATAAACAGAATCACAGAATATTCTGAGTTAGAGGAGGCCCATAAGGATCATTGAGTCCAGCTCTAAGTGAATGGCCCGTGCAGGGATCAAATCCACAACCTTGGTGTTATTAGCACTGTGCTCTAACCAACTGAGGCAATCTGTAGAACTGCCTATAGTGCAAATTTTGCAGCTTTTTCTGAATATGTAGTTCTCGATATTGCTGAAGAGCGAATAGATGGAGTTCTATTTTCTCAGCCTTTCCATTGTTTCTGAGCTAAGCACAAAGCCTTCAGCTTGCAAAAAGGACCTGGAAAGGACCTATACTTTTAAAAGATCAATTGATATACCCAGGCAAATGAACATGTACAGTAGCCAAGATCAAAGAAGAATGGTTGAAAACATTTGTGGTAGAATTGTTGGGGAATTTTGTTTTCTTTAAGTAGCTCTTTCCATCTCTTTTATTTTCTCACACGCACCATGCCCTCAGTGTGATTGTAGCACAGCATCAGGCAGTGACCTGAACCAGGAACTGATGCAAGATTTAAAAAATAAAAAACAATCTACTGAAAAGGACAGCAAATACTGAGAAAAAAAAATGAAAGGCAGAAGATTGGCTGCTTAAGCAAGCACAACTGCCAGAAGAGGGGATCATTAAAACAGAGTATGACTGATTGACAGTTCATTAGCGGTTTCTAAGGTTGTGAGTTTTCACATAAATACCTATTTCTCTTTTTAAACTCTCACTGTAACTGAGCAAATCACTTTTGAGCTCCTCATTTACCTCGTTATTAATTTCATTATTAATTTCTTTTAGATTATTAAATTCTTTAATGCTGCGCAGTATTCTTAGTGGGAGAAGTTTTAGAGTGACAGGTTTTGAATATTGTGTTAATGAATGAAATGGTTGAGCTATTTAAATGGATCTTGTTAAAATGCTATGGACAGCAAGGTGTAAAAAACATAGGAGAGACTTTTAATGTCAACATGATCTTTTAAGGTTGAAATCTAATAATTGCTTTGATTGAATATTAAGAATGCAGTGTCCTTGCTCTAACAAATATCTGTTGGCTGATTACTGCTTCACTACGGAGGGAGTGTGTTATTGAAAATTCAATTAAAACAAAACAAAATCCGGATTTTTGTCCTTTAAATTACATTGCATAAAAAGAAAGTGCGGAGGGAGAAGTACTGAGAAATAATGTAAGAGAATGAAGGAAAACTACTCAACATAAAGGAGATCAGAAAAGAAGTGGTAGAAGAAAGCATGGGAGAATGAGGGTATAAAGAGCACTAAAATATCTGTAAAGGAGTCTTTTGCAATTAAAATGGGTATAGTATTTGCATATAAAAATGACAATTTTTAAATATTGTGTAGATACAAAGATCAGGAGATACAAACGTAGATACAAATGCATCAGAACTCTTTCTTTTTCTCCTAAATGGATTCAACAATCTGTCTTGACATTTCACTGCAGAGATGGCCAAACTAATGATGCTACAGAGAATTAGAAAATTAATTTTTTGATAGACTACTCACTTTCTTTGTAGGCTGCTGCTTATTTTCATTCATGACACTGAAGAATTAGGTGTGGTTCTCCAGAAGGTATCACTGAATAAAGAATAATTTTTCTTGCAAGGTGTGTTGTGGAAAGATCAATACAAGTCTTTCTTGAAAGACCTTTGTTAATGATAGGTCTTCCAAAATCTTTATAAATTCCATTTCTGGCATAATATTTTGCTTTTCTGTTCTGTATTGTGAAAATGCTGAACAAGGTGAAAATGATGAAAGACATCCTGATTTATCATGTATAAACCTTTCACAAGATCCTTATTTACCCTGCTATCTTCTGAGACACACATTCTGGAAAGACTGTCTAAGAATCACCTCTGGTGAGGACAGAATAGGAGGAGAAGCTTCTGAATATGTGAGACCATAAAATGGTCTCATTTTGGGCTAAAATGGCTAGCAGTTCTTCTGTTTTGTCATGAATGGCCACAACAGTTGTGAGGTCTTCCACAGGCTTTCTCTCAAGTCCATCTAAAGTCAACAGTTAAATGTCTTTTTTGGAAAGAATGAATCTACATCTAAAACCAGATTTAAACTAAAAATTACATTACAGAGATGAAATAGTATCACTCTTTACTGTCCAAACATTTTAGAGTAGCTTGTTCATGAGCTCTCTGTGATCATCAAGTTTGACCCTAAATCGCTACATGAAGAGTGTGTTTCAGCATTATCTGCGCAAGTGCCTCTTAAGTGTTGAATATTCTTAGTGCTTGATTTAGTAATGCTCTCTCTGGAGATTTTTTACTTTGTGCCAATAAACCTGACTTATTTAGAGCTGTTGGCTCTGGTCCACTATTTCTTTGTTAAATGTTTAGCACTTGTAAGTGTTGTGACCCTTTTGGCAATGCAAGTAATCCTAATTCCAGCAATTTACACTTGTCAGTTTGCTTTAAACTCCATTACTGCACACTGAAATTCTCCACAAAATGGTTTGGAGACCATTTAACAAATAAAAAATTGGAGATAGAGAGATTTTGTCCATTATGTCACAATTAATTATTTATCACAATTTTGGTTTTGTGTTACAGAACTGTGACCTGGCCCAGCAGAGCATTGTTCATATTGTTCAGAGTCCTCAGAACAACAGTCAGAACAAGGAGAAGACAGAAGATAGCTGTGTTGGAGGTGTTCTAAAAGCCTTGAAAAGTGAACCCGAGAGTTTAACTCGCATAGATCTCAGTACCAGCATCCTCCCATCAGTCTCTGCAGGGTTGGCAGTTATTCTGGATCCCGGAAAAAGCAGTGCTTCACCTCCCGCTGAAAAATCAGGTAATTCAGGGCCTTAGTACATTTCAATATACATTTTTAATGTGTCTTTTTCTTCCTTACGGTGAACAGTTCTAGTTCCATACCATGGGGTAAAAGCCCCTAAAATATATGGTTTATTTTATTTATTAAACAAAAAATGCAACAATATTAAGATGATAAGCATCGGATGTGTCTTCTAGGAAAATAATTTTGCTTCATGGATAAAATTAGTGATTTCTTGTGTTACTCCTGTATCTAACTTGTATTATACTCATATTTTTGTAAATTATTTTAAAATGGCAAACCCCCGAGAGGTCTATTAGGAGGTGAAATATAGTCTCTGTAAAATTTCCATTATAGAAGTTTCCTTAACTAGAATGTTGGGCAGCTTATGCCTTACAAATGGCCTTAATTCCCAATCTGTTGGGATGCTTTCATACCCATACGTTTATAAAAAACTATTTAAAATCTATTTAAGATTTACTAAAGCTTTGCTGGCACAACACTTGATGGTGATGATTCATACTATGGACATTTGTAGTTCTTCATCCATCAAATGGTTACTGAGAATATCTTCATTGTGAAAAATAATCTGAGGTACAGGTTACTGCAAAATGATCTAACTGACCCTCTTGCCCCAGTGAGATACATCATTCTGTGCAATACCAGATACTGGTGTGATTTATCATAATAGTCCATCAGAGATGTCTTTTTATAAAGAACAGTACACAAATAGCCTTTTTGCACAGTACAGAAAAGTAATAGCAAACATATATATCCAGAGTACAGAAGATAAATTGTGACTATGACAGAGATACCTCTGTGACTAACCTGGACACAGAAATCATCTTGCTTAACCAAATGGCTACTAAAACTCTTAAAATAAAAGTAGCTCATGCAGAAAATATACAATCCATGGCAGGGTCACTGAAGTATTCCACAACTGACTTGGTCAACCTCTCACTGACAACTAATGATGAATGAGTGTGGTTTAGGAGCAAATTAGTACCCAGCTTAATGATCCACATCTCCCAATCTGAATGAGTAATGAGATAAGAGGGGTGCATGCTGATTTAAATGTGGTAAACTAGGGACAGGTCTTCAGCCTGGGCTTACTCTCAGATGAAAGGCAAAAGTGTGAGCTTTTAAACATTACCACATATTTACTTTTTCATTACTGTACATATGTAGAGGGATTTAATAGCTGTGCTTGACTTTACAGACTAGTCTGTATATGTGCAAGGACTCTTAAAATGTGTCATGTGACATTTTTATCCACAGATTACAAACTCTGTGAAGCTAAGCATTAACTGATAGGTGTCTTCTATTGCAGCAAATATTTTCATGGCAGAATCCATGAGGACGAAATGCATTGATAAAATATGTGGGCTAGTTTTATCTGTGATTAAATTAAAAAGACTTTTTATCATAAAAGAAAAAAAAAGAAGACTCACTCTAATGACTGATAATTCTTTGTGGAAGGATGTCAATAATAAGTTCTTTTTAAAAGCCTGTTAACTTCTTTCCTTGTTTGGATCCTCACTATTAAAATTTGTCCTTTTTTCTGTTCAACTCCATCCCTTTGTTCAATATGGGGAACTATATTTTTCATTACGGATTTAGGGTGAGTTAATTTGTAGTCACTTAAAAAAAAAATATTATTCCAAAGATCAGTTTTGCAGTAAACTTTACTGTGTAGTAAGGATTTACTTTGGCATAAATGAAATGACTAATAGTAGTGGGAATGAGTGGCTTAAGAAAGTAGGTACCATCATTGATAGCTGAAATTACAATTTCCAAGTTGTTGTCCTAGGAGATGAATGGTTGTGGACATCAGTCTACAGCAGCAACCTCGACAGGTGAATGAAGTATAATCTTTATTGTTCCATGCATACATGACAAATTTAAACATAAAATTTAGAGGCAAATGTTTAATGTTTAATTAATTGATTAAATTAATATTGTTTAGTCAGACGTGCTACACCGCCATTTCATAATTGCAACAGTAAACACTGAGACTGTAAGTCTTTCTGAAGCCTAAGTTATTTCTATTTGTTCTGCTGACGCCATGTTCCTGCCCTGATTTTATTTGCCCTCCTTTGAATTCTGAGGAAAAAAAGTTTGTGGTAATTTTCACATCACAAGAGCTTCTCCCAGAAGCTTTAGCAGCATTTGACTGCTAAAACATTATTTTTGAAGTATTTACGTGAATGCTTAGAGACCAAAATTTCACCAGACAAACCAGAAGGGAGGCAACTCATGTTATGCTGTACTGCTATTATATAAGTAATTTACTTAGGTAGTATGAACTGCTGCACTTCATGAGACAAAAACCCTTATGGCCTGGCAGAGTGTCCCCACCCGGAGTATCCTTTGCTCCTTGCAGAAGCATGGAACAGGGCATCCTCCTCCCAGCTCACCCCCACTCTTGTGTGAGTAATGAAACCAGCTCCTAACTGGTCTGGAGATGCATCTTACTGCACTGTGTTTTTGGACTACAGTGTGTTTCTCTATGAGAAATTCAGAAGTTTGAAAGTCATTAACAAGTTGAAAAAAAATATGAAAATGAATCCAAATAATCTCTTCATCAAAGAATTCCAGGTTTCCTGTCTTTACAGACAAAACTAATAGAAATGCCTTTTCTTCTCAGTTTTTGATGTCGTAGTTCTTGGAGTTTTTTGTTTGGTTGGTTGGTTGTTTTGTTCTTGTTTCCTTGTTCTGAAACCATTGCATGATTTCTCACTAGAACTAGAAAATGGACATGTAAAAAATCTCAGTGCAGGACTTTCATTCTACTTCACCCCCTTCTAATTTGCATCTGTCCAAAATCTGGGACAAAGAGGTTTAATAAACACAATATAAATAAATGTAAATATTGTCCCATAATGGTTGCATGTCAATAAGTCAATGTATAAGATTATGAGATAATGGTTGGACTCAATGACTTTAGAGGTCTTTTCTAATTTAACAATTCTATGATTCTCTGATTTCTACTTGAAAAACAATGAATCTGTAAAACATAAGGGTTTGTATGACTCATCTGCTGAATATGAGACTGCATCATGATTTCAGATTCAAGAAAGCCAATAGACTATTTGGAAGTATAAACAGAAAACAAAGTGGAGTGGAGAAAATTTTTTTTCTCTGCTTTTGACACTTGCATAATTAAAACCAATATAACTCACTGTTTTGATGTCTAAACTGTGAGAAGGTTCAGGAAAGAGTCATGAGAATCCTACAAAAGTGCACATCATTATTGGTTTATATTTGTTTCGGCATCTGTGGATTGGAAGTTTGGTAATCTGGGAATATTAGATTTTACCAGCTGTTTTAGGATTTTAGCTCTCATTGTCTAGAAAGTGCAAGACACCAAATACAAATACCACACATGGATTTTAACTTGCCAGGAAATCAACCACCAATGCAAGCTATCCTAGCTTACAAGAATTCTCCACAGTTGTCCATTTAAAAAAATGTAGAACAATGTATGACTGATGTCAAGTAAATTTTTAATATGAAAAAATAGAGTTAATTCAACAGAATATCTTTTCTGTAAGATGACATTGTTACTTACATAATTTCCAGGTTACTCAGCTGGTTTATTGTTTTGTCTGAATCAAGTAGATGTGGTCATAATTATTTAGGGTGTTTTATTTTTAAATTTAAAATAAATGTTCATCTCATCAGTTCCAAATAAAAATCCTGGTGTTCTTTTGGTAGACTTTTACAAATGCCTGCATGTAAGGCACCTCTGATTCCTTATCTTTGCATCTTCTTCTGTTCACAGAAGAGTTAATAAAGTACTGGTATATACTGACTTAGGTGTGCCAAGCTGTAAATTCTAGCAAAAAAAGAGGGATTGATTATTTTCCATCTAGTTAGGACATGCTTTACCAAAACTTAATATATGTTTAAACTTCTTGTTTTTCCCAATAATACAAGTATCAATTAAGGCAGATGAAATGGTCATTACCAAAACCTCAGGATTGTTAGTGATGCATGAAGGGATGAACTGGTGCCCATTCCATGTAAGTGAATGATTCCATGAAAGAGACAGTAAAAAACAATTTGAAGGGAAGGCCACAATTTAGAGCTAGTCACATCTGTTCATACTTCTGAGGCAAGACCTGGTACCCATATCAATTTAACCATTTCAATTGCTGACATTTAAATATAGTTTTTGAATAGTATTCTGATGACTATGTGTTAAAAATTCGTGTGCCCTGTAATTGATATGACACTTTATTATAATTCTTTTACTCAAAAAGCCTAAAAGGATAAGAATTTTTGGGTCAAATCTGTTTGAAGTAAATGAGTAGTCTAAACTCCTGAAGTACTGTAAAATTACTTCACAGTTTTATAGACCTTATTATCTCAGATTAGATCCAGGTTGGGCAGGGTTATGGTGTACATCTACCTCCCCATCAGCATGGGATGCTAGGCTGAGTACCACTGCCCAGTACCGAGCTGAGAACAACTGCAGCTATTTCTTATCCCTTTTTGAGAATTTCAGCAAAATGTGAGCACTCATCCTTTCAGAATGGCTTCCAGTGTGGAAAGAACATTTTTATTGTCACTCAGAAACATGAAGCTCTGACTTAATATTTGCTTTTCTGTGTTACAAACACGAATATCTAAGAATTTACTATTCCCTTAAAAGAGGTAAAAAAGGATTCCTAAAATTCCCCGTGTCATTTAACTTCATTTTTTTTCAAAGGAAACTAATGAGCATAAAGATTTTTTCTTTGGCACAGATGCAAATAATTTGTGGCTTAATTATAACATTAATTAATTAATTAAATTTACCTTAGGTCCATGGTATTGTGAATCAGTAGCTTGAACAAGGAAAATCAGTATTCTATGCAATTTACATTTAGTAATTAGGCCTTTTTTCCTGGAGTTATCAACATTTTGTTTGAAAAACAAATTACCAGAGTGCTTTTACTGACCTTTCTTAAATTTCTTGAAATATTAATACAGCATTTCTTGGTGGTTACATGATTCTTATGATAGTCCTCTTCCACAGACATCCATTTGAATAAGATTCATATTGTTGGACAAGAAAAATTAGTAAATTATGCAACCAATGTATTTTTTCAGTAGACATATTCAAGTAACTAGTTAGGTTACTATTTATTTTGGGATTTGGTGCCCTGACAGTTTACTTTTGTATTAGGATTAAGCTACTTTAAATTTAAATGAAAATGCATCAGGCAGCTCATTGTGATTTACCCTATATTTGATTCAGATTTTTATAATATATTATTTTACAAACTTTTAAATATTAAATGCAATACTAATTTGAGGATCAATCTCAGAAAAGGGAAGGTATTAACTTACCTTTTTAAGAAATGCCGAACAGATACCAGCTCAGAAATAATACGCTAGTCCTGATTTTAACAAGTAGTTTCTGAGAAGCGAGGCTGCATTTGTCTTCATTGCATACTGTAAATTTACTGTATGCACAGTTCTGTTTTAAAGTTCAAAACAAATTTTTACAAAATTTCTGCATTGAATTCCTGCACAGGTCTCTCTGTGCTAGTGGTTAGGTCTGGCCCATTGTTAATTGCTATCACTGTGCCTTCATTATATGCATTAAACTGTTAGACTTTCACTGTTAGGCTTTTTATTTTAAATTTGCTGCCAATGTACAGGGCCATAACCTGATGCCATGTTCATTGCAGTGATGTGTTGTAGTCACAAGTATTGAGTTCATTGGGCCTGAGAGCTCTTTTAAAAGAGAAACTGGAACTAAAGCACTTGTCTTCTTTCCTCTCCATTTTTCCTTTCTTATTTGATAAGTTTTATACTTCTTGTCCTAGTCCTGAATGTCCTTTGTTCTCCTCACTGCTTCCATTGTTTTTGTTTCGCTAGCTACCTTTCATGTGTGTTCCATACCTAAGAGATGTTCTACCCATTTGCAGTCCCTCATGCATGTTTTGGTTTGTTTTGTTTTGTTTTACAAGATTTTGTGATGTGGATGCCTCCTAAGATAAAGATGTGTGCAACGACACACCTCTTTTTTGATTAGGTTGTCTCACTGCTCACATACTTGATGCAAAATGTTTGCACATTGTGCCTGACTAGATTGCCACAGTGTTAGAACGTGTTTTTCAGAAGTAGCATCTTTTAAGTATGTGCATCTCAGGTCTAAAAATCCTTTTGCATTAATAGAAGAGTATGACAATATAATTTTCATAGTGTAAAGAGACATTGGATTTCATTTTAACTCAATTGCAGTAAATATTTCCTACATATTGAATGAGAGTTTTTCAAAAATTTTAAGTTCCCAAGCTGTTTGATAAATGTATGACACAAGTTGTTGAGCTGTGATCCATGTTTGAATCTGCAAGATCCAGAAGGGTTTTTATTGATGATCCAATGAGATGGTGGTTAGAGTGCTCTAGCTCCACTTGTTTTTGACTGCTAAAATATATTGCAGTCCTGGAGTCACGGAATTGTTTAGGTTGGAAGAGACCTTAAGGTCATTGAGTCCAAAGGTTAACACATCACTACCAAGTCCACCACTGAACTATGTTCCTAAGTGCCACATCTGAACTTTAAATACCTCCAGGAATGGTGACTCAATTCCTTCCCTGGGCAGCTTGTTAGTGTCAATATATATTAAATTATCCCTCTTGATGCTGTACTTTCTTGGATTATGCTGAGGAACGTACTCATTTTCCCCTAGGAAAATGCTTCCTGTTAAAAGCAGGATAATGTTACTGAAACAGTACTCTCTTTGATGCACAGCAAAAAAGAAGTTTTTGGATACAAACCACAAAACCACAGAATTACTATTATGTGGGGTCAAATATATTGCCTATCTAAATCTAATTCTCTTCTTTTAATACTTTCATATTTTGAATACAATAATTCAAAAGAAAATATGTTCTTATTACAGAAAGTTTCATTTAGAGAAGGAGTATTCCCCTTTCCAAATAATCACCCATGTACCCCTGTCTGATTATCCTTCATATTTGTTATCTGGGCAAGTTGACAAGATTGGTAATGGTATTTTCTATTCTGACCTTCATTGGAATAAAACAGTCTCCAGTGTCAATTCAAGGCTTGATTGGAGAAGAGAGTTTTCAACCCAGAAATTAACTATTTCTAATTATTTCAACATTTCTTTTAAGAGAGTTAAGCTTAAGAAAACTATTCTACTTCCAGTAGGGTTATGAAAATTTGTCATTACAAAGTCCTTGGAAGTTTGCTCTTATGTATATTTTATCTTCTTTTAGGGTTATTAACCCTTGACAATTCACTGCAGCAATACTTCCAGATTCTATATATAAAAATTGATATCCCCTCTTCACCTTCTAGCAACAGCAGAAAGTGATTTTATAAGACATTAGCATAATGGAACCTTTTCAATAAAATGATAAATTGAGCCCATTTCAGAAAACAGAACGCACACTTGATAATTTATTGCAGCCAGTGCCATGCTGGAGACCTCATTCATATCATATGCTTTTAAGGCTGATGAGAATAGTGCCATTTTCCCATCACACCTTGCATGTCTGTGAAATTAATTTGAGAGGAAAATTGTAAAAAATGCTCTTTTCTAATAGAGGCTAAAGCTCTTCCGGGAATGCTTATCTTTACATGACATAATTGTCTCTCATGAACGTGTCTAATTACTTTATTGTTTTTAAAGGCCCTTCCATGTTAATTGAACAGTGGCATTTGCTGACTCCCCTGTGTCAAGGAGTGAGGTGGAACAGAGTTCTGTTCATAGAATGTATTTTGATTGGTTATGAGACACAACATGGATGGACTTTCTTTTGCAAGTGCATCACTTGCATCTTTATACCCTCAGCTGGAGGTGACATTTGAAGGTGAAAATTGTTCTGTACTGATTAAACAAAACTGCATTATTTCCAGAAAAAAACTATGTATGTTTTCCAGAATAATTGTTGACATTAATTTATTACTGATAATACTAAGAAAAATAGGAAAGTAACCCTTAGAAATAATCCCTTATGTATAAAAACATTGATAATAGAGTTTTAGGGTGATTCTTTTTGAAAGGAAGAGTCCAATTATAAGGCAAAGTAAAAATCATAAATCATAGAATGGTTTGAGTTAGGAGGGATCTTAAAGGTCATCTAGTTCCAATCCCTCTGCCATTGGCACCTTTCACTAGACCAGGTTGCTCAAAGCCTCATCCAGCCTGCCAAGGTTGAGGCATCCACAACTTTTCTGGGCAACTTGTTCCAGTGCCTCACCATGCACCACATGGTTTCTGTTATGAGCTCTTAGCACTCGAAATGACAGGAATCAGTCTGTGCTCAAATCATGTGCTCAGCATTCATTAATGTCATTGGAGCTCTGTGCACACAACAAGGACATTGGGAGAACAGACCTCTTAAAAAGGCTTGATCTACAGAAAGTGATTACATGGAAGAGATTAAGAAATTCTCTTAATAGTAGAAGGCAAAAATAGCTTTGCAAAACACATCCTGCTTTCTCCTTATAAATACAAATTATTTCAGTGGGACTAAATTTGAACTTCGATGAAAGAAAAAGATCATTGTATTTGGCAGGGGAAGACATATTGTCTGGTTTTGGTTTGGTGTTTTTTGTTTTTTTGTTTTTTTGTTTTTTTTTTTTTTTGTGTGTGTGAGGTGTCCTTGAAAGCCACCATGTTTGCTAAGCACCATGAGCTGCTTTCCAAGCTTCCATGATGCCCTGCTGGTGCAACAGTCAGTTCTGTGGGTCTTGACATTTACTTGTCAAAAGATGGGAATAGAGAAAAAGAAACGTATGGATATGGAGACAGGGTCTTTGGGTGCAGGGTGAGGGAACAGTAGGACATTGTGCTCCAAGTTGAGCCTGTTCATCATACACTGTTTTCATTGATGTTCAGCTTCCTGCTACACTGCAAAACTTGTCAGGGATTTTATTATAAGCCCCTGGTTTTATTATAAGCTTCTGGCTTTCAGTGCTGGCTGACATTATCTTATGGCCTTTTTGCTATGAAGGTGGTTTAACTAAAATTGTGAAAAAGATCAGAAGTTCACTTGAGCAACTAAAGTAGCAGGAAACAGAGCTCATCCTTTTGTTCACCACAGTTTGCTCTTTAGTTTTGTTACAGAATAAATATTCAGCATATATTACTGGAAAGAAACTCAATACTGGCAACAGTTGGTTTCTCATTTAAAGGTATATCACTTGGTAACTGAAATTTTTTCTGCAGCAACTCTTCCCTAATAATTAACCTCCACTAATTATTTTGGGGGTAGCTGAATCAAACATCAGTAATGTTTTAAATGAAGTCTATGATGGAGATATGACCCGGTAAAGATCATGATTAACATTATCAGGGACTTTTCCCCAGCAAATTTTAGTTCTCTTCAAAAGAATGTTGTGTTTGTTCTAATAAAAATTAAATAAATAGCAAAATCTTCACTATCTTCAGCTGTGAAAGATCAAAATTTCTGATTTTGTGCAGATTAGTGATCATGGATATTGCATTTTAATCCCTCTTGATATCCAAAATGTGATGAATAGCTATATATCCTGGTTTCTACAACCCACAGCATTGTTCACAGTAATTTTTCCCTTATTAAAAGCATAATGCGGGAATGTAACAAGGGCTGTGGCTGAGCTAATATTTGACTCATCTTGAGCCATGTCTTCTTTATAACTCTAACCATTGTGAAGTATTTAGGATAGAAATGTAAAAAAATCTGTTTCAAACAAATGTTATCAGTCCTCAACATTTTCCTTCTAATCTGTAATAGAAATTTTTCAGGTATACTAAATCTAGCAGTGTAAATGTGAACAAACACATTTTGTGTCTGCTATCCAGGCACAAAGATCTTTTTTTGACCAGTAATATGTAGATAAATAAAACATCTTCATGAAACATTGCCATATCTAAAAACATCTAGCATTCTCTTTTCTGCAGAGTCTCTTTCATATTTCATTTTGCTATCCCTATTCTCGTGTAGCCCCCTCTGGAGTCTCCTTCTCTGGCTAAATGGCTTATAAATATACTATAAATAGGGCAGAACTGTAAGGTTGATTACCTCTGGCACAGATATGTAGTAGAACAGGAATCTGCATTAGGTACTGGAGATGTAGATATAATACCTTTATTCTTTTCGAGATCATCATAATTCTTCAAGAGAATCAACCAGAGATCAAATGCTTACTGATGAAGAAGGTAGGGAGCATTGGGATGAAATCTTTTCTCTTTAGAATCTGCAGGAATGTTTTCTACTTTATAGTGTGAGTTGGGAATTCAATGCTAGAAAGAAGAACCCCTCCAACACATAACTGTCAAACTGTGAAAAGCATTGTATAGAAAGAAAAACAAACCAGCTTTCTTAGGTTTATGTGAGATGGCAGGAGGGGAACAGGCTTTTATAGAGATTAAGAGGTATGAAGTACATCTCAAGTTGAATGTACAAAACAGTCTTTAAGCATTTCTGTTTAACTTCAACAAAACCATTCTACAAAATCAATTTGTTTAATTGATTGGCGTGGCACCCCAGGGAATAACTGAGAGATCAGCTGGCAGCCTCTGGTTTGGAGTCACACTAATTGGGAGTAGGGTAACAAGCAGCTGCTAAAGCTCTGTGCTGTTCATAGATAGGGTGGTGAGGAGTGGAGGCTCTACAGGTCATGTGGTAGGAAAGCTAACGTGGGGCAGAGGGTGGTTTCCTAAACTGACAGGTTGAAGAATGATAGCAGGACTTGGTTAAAATTAATCCAGCAAAGAATTGCTATGCAATCTAGTCTCTAAAGTGCAATGAACATTTCATACTGACGTCACATTTGAAGACACTGCACATACAGGATAAAACATATAATATATATATATGTATATATATAATATATGTATGTATATATATATGTATGTATATTATATATACATATAATAATATGTATAAACATATAATAGATAACACATGTATAATAACTGATGAAACAGCATGTTGGTGAATGAACCCTATGTATATTGATAATATCTCTTACTGAGAAGCCTCACAGGGCCAACAAATTACTGCATTCTCACTTCATCATAGCTTTGCATTAAAGGAGAAAGGGGTAATTAAGAGTTAAAGTGGCACATATCTACTTAGAAACTCCAATATTAGCTTAATTCATTCTGATAGGGAAGCTGTTTGATTCCTTCTGGATAATAAAGTGAGTTTTCCTGTTGTTTATGAAGATGATCAAGCCAACAGGTTTATCTGGCTGCAGCCACCCCAAAAGGTCTCTCCAAAGTGAAGTGGGAAAAGGTCATGAGCTGAAGCTCAAAGCTTTCCTCTGTAGAATTATGCATCTTGGCATAGCGGGGTGGATCACTAGACTATCGGTACCACCACCTTTCTGTGAGAAATTTTTAGATGTGTTGAGGCATCTGTAAGAGTTGCAAGGAGAAGATTAGTTGGTATCACTGTTTCAAAGTCTGAGACTATTATTTCAATGCTTCTTATCAAATAACAGAGGTAGATGCTCAGCAGACTGTACGTGTAAACATGTCAGTGAGGATTACTATGATTCCATTTTCTGCACATTTAACTTTAATGTGATGAATCTTGCTGCCTTTCAGCTAATCTGTGGAGGGGGAATTCTGTTAGTTAATGCAGAGCTAGAGGTGCTTTGAGGTTTAAGCTCTGAGCTTAAAGTGCACTCTGTCCTTCCTTTGTCTGTCTTTCTCTCTCTTCCTGAAAAACTTCATTCCATGTTTTTCTTCCTCTACAGAAAGAAGTTAGCTCATAGCATATGTCACATCCAAATTGCTTTAAAAAGCTGGTGTTTACTGCTCATTGCTTAAGTACCTAGGCTGATTTTAATAGCCTGGAGAAACTGTATCCCTTCTTCCCAAACCCTTTTGGTCAATGGTTTAAAGAGATAAAGAAACCTCTTGACTTAGGTTTGTATTTTCAAAACTGTCTTCTAAATGCAAAAGAGTGTTGCTGCATATCCAACATTACAGTTTAGAGTCTGTGCAAACAGAGTATGTGAAATTCTAAGCTGACCTTTTTCTTAAAATCATTCCTATTCTTTACAGTATAGTTCTGGAATTGCATTATATAAAAGTGATGCAAAGACCATGCAATTATGTTGAGATGAGAGAGCATGGTAAAGTGCCATTTTCACTCAATCTTTTCCATTTCTCTGGACAAGCCTTTACGAGAATGATTGCCAATATATATCTTTTCTAATGTAAAAGCAGCTAAGGAACTTCCTCATAATATTACTTTTATTGAAATAAGTTACTTATATCATTAAATAGCACATTTCAGAAACTAAATAGTTCAGTTTTAAAAGTACTGGTAATATTTTCTGTCTTCATTGAAAAACATTGTATCAACTAAGTTATAGATACATCTTTCCTGAGCCATTTTCCTTCTCTCCTCTGTTTCTAAATAAATTGTCATTAAAATTTTAGTTCTGTGGAACCTTCAGAGTGTGGAGCCTGACATGCAGGGCATTGAAGATGAAAAAAAGTATCACAGGTCATTTGAAATGGCAGTTTCTGTGGTACACTGTTAATTGTGCAATGTTTTGTGACACACTGAAATGTCAAGAATAAAACCACTAACAAGTTATTTAGTATGTTAATGGACAGCCCTGTGAGAGATGTATCTGTTGAATTTATGAATGCAAAGCAAGATGGAATTGCACACACTACTGAAAATGGAGCTCATAATGGATTTTTAGAGATTTTGTACAGCATTGTTTCATTGTTTTCTGGGATGGTGTGGTTTGTTTTTTTTTTTTTTTTTTTTTGGTTGGGCTTCCTTCTCAATTCCTCTCAATAATTCCTAGCACTCAATTTATTTTTTGATTGCTACTGAGCATTGAGCTGACATTTTCATACAACTAGCTATTATACCCCCAAGTTCCTGTTTTTGTGTGATAATAACTAGACAAAATGATCACTTTTTGGCTAAAATTATTTTTCCTATGTATATCACCTCACATTTATCTACAAGGAATTTAATTTTTCATTATACTGTCACTCAGCATCCTACTGAGTGTTTTTTCTGGTTGGCCAGAAAAAATGTGGGTTATCTGGTTGACCTTAATTTTTACTACCCTGAAAAAAATTGTATCACTAGCAAACTTTGTCACTTCACTGTTCATTTCTGTTTTTCTCATGGTGAATACTCAAGTCCTGGAACAATTTTTTGGGGGACTGAACTGTGAAAACTGATCATTCATTCCTGAAATTTACTTCCGGTATTTTAACTATGTACTTGAACAAAAGAGAATTTTGCATTTCATCCAGTAACAATATAATTTATATTTTAAAATTGCTGAGAAAGGGGTTTTTTATCACAGAATCATAGAATTACGTGGGTTGGAAAGATCCGTAGAAATCATCTAGTTCCAATCCCCTTCCATGAGCAGTGATACCTTCCACCAAAGTTGGTCAAAGCCCCATCCAAGAAGGCCTTGACCTCTCCCAAGGATAAAGTTTTAGTACCTTGAATAAATCAATTGCCTTCCATATAAGCCTTGCTACCTCATTATGTGATCCTTGGGTGCTCTGAAAAACAAACTTTTCCTGAATGTCATGTATTGGGGTGTCAGACTGTAACACAGCTAACAGCAAGAATGTTGCTGCTGGTTTCCAGCCTTTCGTAGTTGTAAATAATTGAGTTGTAATTGTAGTTGACTAGAGCTGGGGTTTTTGGGACACAGGAAGAAATTAGGGAGCTAATACAGAGAAGCAAGTCAGTAGGAATAGCCATTATTTTGACTTCTTCAGCCTCTCTCCCTGCATGGGCGTTTAGCTAGTTGTGTCAAAGGTCAGTTGTGAAATGTGCAGTTGTGTAAATTGGGTCAGACTTTTATTAAAAGGGCTGTGTGAGAAAGAGCTGCTGGAAGCCTTGTCAGAGGTTTTCACCTCACTCATCCTCAGTGAGCCCACTGGCCCAGGAGTTATATTTAGGCTCAGGTCCTTTCCTTTTTGCATCATTGGGCTGTGTTTCTAAGTGTGCTGTGTCTGGATGTATATCTTGTATATTCTTGTTTTTCTGGCCTGACGTGGAACCAGCCTTGTTCTTATGGACTTTCTTGGTGACCACTGGTTTGATTTTTAAACATTTCTTAGTTTATTTGCTGAGTCTGTGATCAACTGGGTCTGCTGCTGATACTGAAGCCGGCGCTGCATGATCTGTGCAACCCAGGCAGACTTCTGGAGCATCTTCACTTCCCTTCATGTGCTTAGGCTTGAACTGAGAAGTTGCTGCCTTCAGCTGCAAATAAACCAGGCCTAGCCAGCTCTCATCACCACAGGTCACACTCGGTCCCCTCAAGGATGTAAAAAGCAGCTCAAGTGGAGATTTGTGGGAATATTATGATTGCTGCATAGCGTTTTCCTCGTGCACAAGAAGTACATTTTATGGGAGACCTTTTGACACTCTTAAGTCTTGAACACTTTGTTGTAGCACTGTTTTTCTCCCATGTATTGTTTGCTCAGCTTTCAGCAGTTTCATGAAATTTCTGGTGTGTTGTTTTGTTTTGGTTTTTTTTAATTCCAAGTTTTGCTGTCTGGTAGAATCATCACAACTGTTTTTTGGTGGTTTTTATTTTTTCCTCTTTTTGAATCATTCACTCTTTATTGTTAATATGAGCAATAATGTTGAATTTTGCTCCTTTGTCTGAAAATCAGAGAGCAAGTTGAAGGAGAGGAAGATATATTGTGAGAGATAAGAGAAAGGTGACCTTATATAGAGGTCAAGAAAGGGAATGAGACAGGGAAAAGGTAATTACAGAAGTAAGATGGGTAAAAAGATAATGAGGGATTTGGGTGAAATATAAAAGAAAGTGGAGGTAAATGGTACTGGGGCTCAGAAAAGTGAAGCAGATGATTCTTTCATGATAATGATTGGAAGAGAAAGCCTAATATACTAATGTCCTAAATTTCAGTAATTCCAGATAGATCAAATGCTGTGCTTTTTGCATTTTTTAAATTCATAAATGTCTCCTGGTTGGTTTTCTCACACAAAATTTTTCACCAAAAAGGCATTAGAAAATAAGTGTGCCCTATTGTCTTTGTCAAGTAACTTCTGATACTCCACCTCTTAGACATTATACCCTCTTCAGCCAAATTTCAACTCTTCTTAAATTTTTAGTCCTTGTAACAGTGACAAGTCCATTTATTTTTTTCTGAGTAGCTGTGTATTCCATATACTTTAATTACCTGAGATGCACAGACATTCTGCAAGTCCTATTTGAGTATCAAGAAAGAGTTGTGGTTGGTTTATTGTTTTTTTTTTTTTTCTGATTTATTCTATTTCATATTGTTATCATTCTTCAGCTCTTAGTAATGAATTGTTTTGCATGGCATCACCATGTGGGGTTCATCTTCCATAATTTTAGAGGTTTGCAAGGTAGATACTTCTGCCGCACCTTGTTGTTCTAAATCCCCACAAAAGAGAGAAACAGACCCTTTTAGACACAATTTATCTGACATGGTTGTATGTTCTTATATCTACTTTAGGATTAATTGAATCAAACCATAAAAGTGTCAATTGTTCTCATTATAATATATCATAAACAGGTTAGATGAATCCAACTGTTAAATAAATACCATTTTCATGTTAAAAATTAGAAAGTCATCATAAAGAATAGGTAGAAAAGTTACCTATTAATCTTCCTAATCATCTAGAACAGGTAGAAAAGTTTATAAATGTGTGCATCCACATACACGGGTCTGGAGAGGAAAGCTACGTGTTCTGTGATGTCTTTGCAGACCACGAAAAGTAGTTAAAGGACAAAAGTTACAGACAAAGCATAACATTTATTTTTGCAAAATGAATGAGGTCTTGTAAGTAACTTCTCCTTCTTTGGGTCCAGAAACAAAACCTACATTTTTTTTAACTTAGCTTTATGTGGAAATTTTCACTAGTTTGAGCCTTCTGGGTTTGTATTTCAGACATTTTTCCTCCTACTGTGTTGAATCAAACAAAGTCCTTAAAGTGAACACAGTTGGAGGAATACTTATTTTCTTTCTTTTCTAACTTTGTATTTTTCATTATGTAGGTGCAAATTGCCAAAATAGTCTGAGGTCTCTGACAGTCAGTCTATATTTTACAAATTGCAACTAGTCTAAATGTAAATATAATGGAGTCTGAAACAATGCTAACTTTATGTAGTTTTCAATCTGTTGAAAGATTTCCTGTAGCTGTGTCCTGTTTTAAACGGGTGATTATAGGAAAGACTCAGTAATCAGTATAATCTATATGAAAATACAGTTCAAATGAGAACAGCAGGTTTTCAGCTGCTAATATCCCTATTTAGATTTTATTCACTTAAACAGTCATAGAGATGATAATGGGTGTTTTGACTGATTAGAGATTTCAGGATCAAGTCTATAGTCATTATGACTAATGTTTTCTCATTAACTAGTCATGCATATCGAAATAATTGGTCTGTGCTATCACTAACCTGAACAAAGCTCCCAGTGCATGGTCATCATTAACAACACAGAAATGAGGAGGTAATTCAGGTCCTAAGGAGCTTAAAAGACTAAATGGGGAGATAGTATAAAAACATTGGGATACACATCAGCATCAGAGAAAGCTACTTTTTCTTTTTATGTAACATACTAAAGGGGAAAACAGTTTTAAGACCCTTTTTTTTTGGTGATGTGACATTTGTGAGGAAATTATCTTTGAAGAGGTAGAAAAGAGAGAGTGTGTCTCATTGGGGTGAGAGGACAGGTCCTGACACAGATCATAACTGAGAGGCCTCTTGTATTCATATCATCCTAACTTTTTTTTTTTTTTTTTTTTTTTTGCCTGTAAAGGCAATTTAATTAAATTAACTCTATAGAGAAAAACATCAAGCATTTTCCTAAAACTAGCATGTAATAAGTGGCTTTATATGATATTTGGAAGTGAAAACTGCAAAATAGAGTTTGTTTTCTCAATTCTCATTAAAGGGGTACACACAAAAGTTGTGTGCCTGAGACATTTACTTATGTGGTTTGTTCTGCAGCAATTTTAGTGATTATTGGCACTGTGCCATAATTACATTCTTTATTAATATTGATGTGTCAAAGCTGGTGCATAAGACAGTTTTTCTTGTTCCTATGTCTTTCAGTTTCTCTTTGAAAAGGGGTCCAAGGAGATGCAGTCTCAGGCAAGGGCCATGGGAATACAGTCAGTAAAGAGCTTAATGCTGGCCATCAGTGTTGTACTGTAAGCAGACTTACAGCATTTGCATTTTTAATTAAGTCTTTGTTTTGCCTGCTGATGCTGCTCAGGACCTGCACCTAATGATGTAACTGCACTTTGTGAGAATGTGATCAGCACATCTGCATAAAATGGTCAATGTGTTGCTGAAAATCTCCACTTAACACATTCTTTCTAAAATCAGTGCATTCCTCTTATCACATTGTGCCTTTCCAGCTTCCTTGCTATTGCAGATATTTCTAAAGTTATTCTGTGTCTCTGAATAGATCTGTGCTGCTTAACTGCTCCAACCCATTATATTATAAATTTGTTTCTTGTGTTTCAAATTTGTGCGCAGGGAATGTGTTTGGGGGGACTTTTTATATTCATGAAAACTGAAAACAAAATTGAAAGTGCTAAGAAAAATGAATATTGAGCTAATGTGGTCTATTTTTGCACAGAGCAAATATCAAGCTAATGCATAAGATTTATCCTCTATAGTAAATCAGCAATATGTCTCATTTTAGGCCTCTCCTATGACTACTGTTTTTTACTGCAGTATTCAGTCATGCTGATTTATGCCATACTATCCCATGAATATTTTGCAGACTATTATCAATAAAATAATTTTATCTTTCGGTCCAGATGGAATGAGCTTAGAACACAAAGCAGACAGAGAGCATGCTTCCTGCCTCAAGTGTTTTAATCCTTGAAATAAATTTTAATCCTTGGCAAAAATGAGACAGGGACACAAGACAGCAGGTAATGGAGGACTGGATCAGGAAAGGCATCAGCCAATTAACAAATTGTTTTATGCTGTAAGGGCTCATGTACTCAATAAGATGGTTCTGTTTAACTGGAAAGATTTCATTAGAGTCACACCAGGAATCAGTTTGGAGTGTAGGAATGAACAAGACAGTGAGCACTGGCATCACAGAATTACTCAAGATGAGTGTGAATAGAAGCAGCAGTTTCAGTAGTCCCATTAGACAGCTCACATAGGAAACTGGAACAACAGGAGAGGACTAGTGATAACAGAATAGATAACAGGCTCTGGTCTCACTTCCTGCTGTTGAGACCAAGTCAGGAATAAGTGGCTGAAATAATCTTGATTATTGTGGACCTCTACTAGCAATAACATTCCTGCTTTCTTTAGTCATGGAGCATTCCCTTTGAATTGTGCTAAAGGCACTGGCCTGATCTGCTGATCCTGCATAGAGGAACTGCCAAAAGTAAAATTAAGTCACTTGCAAATGTCCTCCTTCTCATATGCAATACCACAGTTTAGATTTTTGATGTAAAATGATGTGGATTTTAGCTCAAATCAAGTCTAATCCAGACATATTCTCAGTTCCAGTAATGAGAGCCTCCAGCAAAGTACGAATGAATGGATGTCCAGTTGTCCAAAACTTTGTCATATTAAGTTTCACAACATTGAATCATATATTAAATAGCTCAGCATAAACCTTTTTCCTTTAACTATTTTCATTCCAGAACTGTGTTTTAGACTGATTTTAGAAGTGTGTTCTCAGCCTTTTGAGTTATTCATATGAAAAGTGTGTACGTGTGTGAATATATGGGTGTGTAACATTTTCCACAGAAACTGAATTCCATTTAAATTCTGTAGTACTTTATGTCCTGCCATGGTGGTTAATACTTTCCAAGGAAGCATAGTGAAAACACTTGATAGATCAGTTGACCAAAATTAGTTTTGGATACATCACTGATATACTCTTATGAAGCTAATGTTTCTGAAAAATTGAAGTGTTAAAGCATCTTTTTCAACAGTGCACATCTTCTTTGTAGACATCTGCATACTTTTTCTTAGAAAAAAAAGGACTTTTTTCTATGACAGAGTTCTCTGAGGTTGAGTCTTAGATACTGAAATCATATTTGAGTTACATTTATATCATATTCAAGCACATTTAAATCAGGACAGCCATGAATAGGTATAAAATGTAATTGATTGACATTTTGCATTGGCAGAATGCAGGTTCTGACCCTTTAATGTGTAAAGGACATCTAAAAATAAAGGAAGTCAGCCATGTTTAAAAATATTATTCCAGGTCATATTTAATGTGGTGATGTGCTAAGGTTCACATGTACATAAAGCATATATTTCTGATGAATGCAGGGAGAAATAAGAGAATAGGGAGAACGACAGTAAAAAAATTTTCATCTCTAATGGTTTGCTAGTGATTCTGAAGTTCACTACTGTTAATGGATGAAATCTCCTCTTAAAATTGAGAAATTTTTGTTTGAAACTTTATTCTGGTCTCATTTCAATTTCTGATGATAACCTTGAGTCTCTGACCTTGGAGATGTCCAGTCTAGATTAAAACCATGCCAGAGATATTCCAACATTTTGTAAGGAATATCCATAACTGTTCTAAAAAGTGTTTCATTCAAACAGTGATCAGCATTGCCTGTGAAATCAAATTCATTAGCATTGCCCTGGGCTTTGACAATTCTCTGCATATCACATTCTGTTCCATAGTTTCACGAACAGAATGCGTTTCATTTCATTTTCCTTGAAAATTTACTTGGCCTAATATCTTGGCAGCAGTTTGCAAACTTTGCTAGGTTATAAGGCTGCCAGAAAGAATAAAGAACTGGCTTCCAGTCTTCCATGAGTAGAAGTAAATTTGCTAAATTGTTTTCTTGTTGTGATATCAGTAAAACTCATCTTTTAAACTTCATCTAAACAAATTTTCATGCAATTTGACCTCATAAAAATTGCAGCTAGACAATTTTAGAGTAGAAGTGAGATGCAAATTATGGAGGGTTGGGGTAATTAATCTCATAGATTAATTGCCAAAGATTTCACTTGGTGCTGATCAGTGATAAGCTCTGGATGCATTTTCAAGGAATTATAGTGTAGTTCACCTGTAGTTATTGATTGACAAGCAGGAGTTACTGGAAGGTGTTAGGAACTAGACCAGGCAAGAAAAGATGATCACAAAGCTCTCTTCAGAAATGAAATTTATTTTATCACTTATAGAGTGAAACAGAAAGCTTTCATGACAGTTTGCTGCTGATTTTCAGTCTGCATCAAAAGTGGTTTTTTCCTGTTTGTTTGTTTTTCCTCTTGACAGGTGCAGCAAGTTACAACAGTTTTTATGTTTTTTGCAAAAATTTCTGCCAAGCTGTGAAGCCTGGAAAACTGAGGGTCCGCTGCAGTGTATGTAAACAAGGAACCCTGACATTGGCAAGGGTAAGATTTTTTGGATTTGTTTCAAGGTTTTGGGGTATATGGAGATGACATATTTAGTCTTTTCTATTTGCATACATATGGCTATGTATATATGTAGTCTTATTTTTTTTTTCTTGCTGTTTATAGCTGAGAAGAGTAGTTCAAAGGATGTTGAAAATTTCACTCACTTGTTTCTATTATTTGGTGCATATGCAAAGACATGGTGCAGACTAGAGCTCCAGTCCTTGAAAGACACACTTAACTCTTTCTTTAAAGGACTAATGATTAACCTGATTGTATGTACAATCTATGCAACTGCATATGTGCTAAAAGGATGGGATGACAGATGTTTATTCAAACCTTGGAGCTGTTGTTAAGGCCTCAGAAACATCTGAATTCAGATCTATGTTGTGATCGTTATGGGCTGAAGCCAGAAGTTTTTGAATAGATGTGTAGTTGAGAATATTAATCCTTCCAGCCCTGTTGCAGCATGTAAAGTCAAGGAAAAATTATTGTTCTTGGACAGAAAACTAGTAAGAGATCTCTCAAGTCTGGTTTGCACCCTAAAATGAGAGAGTGTTGGGGAGTGAGTTGAATGTGCAGTTGTGTAAAGGTTTGAAGGGTTTTTTTCTTCTATCTGAGGGCTGCTAAATTTCACTGGTTGTGTTACTGTTGAATGAGAGTTCTTCCTCTCTCCTAAATCAGATTAGTCAACCAGGTTTGTTGTGGGAGAGGCTTAGGTCTTGAAGAGGACTGATCCATACCATGTTGCTTGGTTATAAGGAACTTTCATATTCAGCCCATGTCCAAGTGTTTAAATTTGTCTTTTGCTGTAGTTTAAAGTTTCAGCTTTATGTTCTCAATGTATCACGGTGCTTCAATGCCTTTACATGTAATAGAACTGTAAAAAAATAGCAATTAAAACCCCAGGTTTTATATTCTCCTTGAAAAGAATAAACCATACCATACTTATACACATCTAATTCAAAAAGCCACAACTACAATGCCCTTCAAGCTTTTTGTGCTATTCCTGAATTAACCAACTATCTCTGATTTATTTTAGAGGCTTCAAAGTGCTGCATTTTGTGGTGTTCCAGATGAGCACATCTAAGGAGATTCTTTTTCTCTCAAAATTTGTATTCAGATATTGGTGATTAGCCTAGGCTTGAATCATATATAAATCAAGACACAAGAGAAGACACTATTAATATACATTTCCAATGGATGTAAACACAGACAATATGTATTCAGCTGATATACATGAAGTCAGTGCTGCTGAAAGGCATTGCTTTTGTCAATAGATGAGTCTGAATCTTACAGATTCCATTGACATCACACAATATGAGTCCTTTGCTAGACTCAGAGGCTTCCTCCAGCATGTCCACTTTTGGAAATGATGACTTTCACATCTGTGCTGTTTGATTTGGGATCATTGCATTCCTTGTATTAAATAAACCTAAATACATTTCCAAACTTTTCAGCTTTTACAGAATCTACACTGTTCTTGGTTTGGGGGACTTAAAAAAAACCCAAAAAAACATCAACCCTGCATCGTCTCCCAGGAATTCCTCACTCATAACTCCATGGTGGAAATGCTATTACAAGAAGTTTCAGTAGTGTACACCTATAGATAACTTCTGATTGCCTGGAATGTACATGGGTCTACATTCTTTTGGCAAATATGGGTTCAATGACACAATAAATATATGTAGGCTGATAAATTCAATTGAACGAGCAGATTACAGCTGCTTCTTCTTTCTGTTAGCATATTTTACAGCACATATGAAAAGAAAGTGGCTGGAAACTTGTAGTGGAAGCTGTTTCAATTTTCAAGGTTGATTCAAAAAATCCCAGCTTTTTGAGGATTTGATAAGATACTTCAGCGTAAAAGTACAAAAGAGGAAAGGCAGATATCTTCTGGAAAGTTAAAATAATTTTATTCTGTTTTAGTTTTAAAAAAATTCTTGGCTGTGAAAATAATTCACACTTGAAATTCTTGTTACTTTCTTCACAAAGCAGAGAGAATCTGTTATCATTCTTTTCCTCTTGAATTGAAGCAGAGCACAGCAACAGTACAGTAGTTAGGAACAGTGAGAATGCTGTTCCTGCAGTTTGGGCTGACAGTCCTGTGGGCTTCCAAAGTGCAGTGTTTGCAGTATGGGCACTCCTAATGTCATGAATGTGCTATGCAAGTCAGTTTGTTTTACAAACACACAGCATCTATCTCAGTCCTGTGGTTATAAAGAGTAGGTGCAGATTTTGCATGTGGTGTCTGCCCCACCTTCTTTTCTGCTCCACTTTCCAAGGAGACAGAAAACAATTCCAGTTGGAGTGGCTTCAAATAGGTACTAAGACTTATTTCTTACTGTATAGAGACCACTCTGTGTTAAGGCCAGGCAAAAGTGTGTCTCTCAGAGCAAGTGAGCTGTATTAGCCCTGCTTTCTTTGATGCATGGCAGTCTACAATGGGCAAAGTCTGCTGAAAAGGTTAAAAAAAGTTCAGGTTAGAATATTACCCCAAACCCTCTGTCTTTCCTCTCCAATCCCACAGGGCTGTACCAGTGATTACCAATAGATATTCTCTCTACTGGTGCTATAGTTAAGAGTTGACTAATTTCTCTATAAATTGAGAGAAATAAAGTTGACATAAACAAACTATTAAAAACACTTGTCTGTACCACTATACTACAGATCTGTCAGCAAAGCCACTTCTTTTTTTAGTTCTCTTTTTCCCCCCAGTCTTGGAAAACTGTGCCTGACCTTTACAAGGCAACACAGCAAGTTTCTTTTGTGCTCAGAAGCACAGAAGCTCTTTGTGCCATAAGCACCAAAGTACTCTGTAAGCCAACATTTGTTACACTAAATCTTTTATTGAGATGAAAGTGAATACCTGTGTAAAACCTGCACAAAGCCTCGTGCAGCCTTCACTTACTCTACATGCTAATCCTTTGACTACCTAAGATACAAATGACCAGCCTGATTAAATTGAGCTTTCTTTTTTCATGGTGTGTGGGCTGACATTTAAAATATTACTTTTTCCATTAAGTAGTCTTATTCTAAAACCATATTTAGCAGTCATGGCTATTTGCATAGCATTATTTTAATATGTGATGCTCAGATTAGATTTATGATGCAATATTTCTATGAAATTAAACAGATTACTGGTGGTTTTTTTTACTGCAGACACCATCTAAATATTACATTTGTCATTTTACCTGTTGGCACTTACCTGGCACTTTACAAAAATTTCATGACCTAATGCTTTATGGGAGATGTATGCCAGTTAATTTAATGATAAGAAAATGTCACTGTAAAAATATCGCATCTCCCTAGTTTTTCTAATTAATCAAGCACAAAAGATATCTGTAAAGATTGGTGTGTGGGAGTCTTGTGTAGGGCACCTACAGGCCTAGCAGGAAGCTTTTTCATATAGCTTGAAAACTTTAGTAGCCTTTCAGAAAATTAGTGCATTCCTCTTTCCAGAAAAGAAAAACAAGCAAATAACAACAACAACAACAACAAAACCAAAACAACCCCACAATAACAAAGCAAAAAAATTCAACAATGAACCAATCAACAAAGGAACAGAAAACTCAAAATAAACAAACAAAAACTCCCACAAAAAGGTCTGATTGGAGCAGTCACATTTGCAGTCCTTCTTCCGGAGCTGTAACAATGTTAACATAGACAGTGTTAGTTCTATAGTGGAATGAAAAATGTGTATCTGTGAATGGAAGGCTAGATTCTGAGAACTGATATGCACCAAGCTATACACAAACCCACACTTTTCCAATCTGTCTGACAGGAACCTTTGATTTGGTATCTGTCATAATTCAGAATTCAACCAGAGTAAGAGTCTGGATTGAGGTGTGACAAATAGACTTTGGGGCTCCCCTATTCAGGCACAGGTGCTATGGTGAGCCCATTTCTGGTGTGGGGACTCATCACTACTTGGTCATTCTTCTTCTTGCATCCTTGCTAGTTAATTCTGAGTTTTCAGTGTATCATCCAGCACAAGCACCAAAGGAGTTTATCATTGCCCCTCTATACTTTGCAAGTGTTCACATCATTATGTCAGATCTTTTCAGGCATGAGGAATTATATTCAGATCTAGGTCTTACAGCTGAGATGAGATTTAGTTTCTCTCACTTAAGGCACATCTGGTGTGTATTGTCCCATTGCTGTTCCTGCCCTCTGTGCTCCAGAAGAGCCTTCTGACGTCACAGGTTTTGTTAAGTGTGTCTGCCACAGAACTGCTCTTCTGTTATTTATCAAATTAAGGATCTTGCTTACATCTATTTCTTTTCATCTTAAACCTAACAAAGAAATGGACATTTACTGAATTTTGTTTCTCTGGAACCATGAAAGGCTCATGATTTGGGTGGTTTGTCAGCATTGGCTGTGTGGTACATCTCAGTTTGGCACAAGAGTCTTCTGAGAGTCTTTCAGGGACTTTATTAAGACTGATAAATACCAGGTCATACATGGTGTTAGTGGTCTTCCTACCAGATGATAGTACAGTGTTTGGAATTTGATACTTTCATATTTCCTAGGAAGAGAAAGATCTGTAACACAGTAATTTGCTTTGAGTTCTTAGTTCCTATCTCCATTTAAGCTATTTTAATAAGGTATTTTCTTTTTGATTAATATAAACTTATTTTACAATAATATAGAATAAAAAAGCAGTTTACCTTTTATCTCTGTTTTTTTTTTTTTTTTTTTTTTTTTTAATATATCATTGTAAAGCTCCATTTCACAGTGCATAACCTTTCACCACTGCTCATTTAAAGTCACATTTTTTTCCTGGAATTAATTACTTGCATCCTCCCTCAGTAACAGAGAAAGGAAAGAGCACTGTTCACTGCATCTGATCAAGGCTGACTGAAAGAAAAAGGGACAAGTAGCACCTCTGAAATTATGTAGTCCTTACTGCTGCTGAGTCAGCTTCTCCCCTCTGATGGTTACACTACTGGGGTAATATGGCAAAGAGCTTACAAAAATCAATTTGTTCTTTAAAGGTAAACTGCGAAATAAACAGCCACAGAAGTGTATGTGAAAAAGTGTGGTCTCATTTACAGGCTGGGAAGATATTAAAAATGTGATTGAATTCTTGAGACTGGGTAACTTAGGTATTTGTCTCTCCAAAATTACATGTGTTCTGGGAGGATACAAATGTTTTTGATATATATTCTAGTTTACACATGACAAACACTATGTGTTAAAAATACTTCTATTGAATACTGTGCATAAAAAAGTTACTACTGTAATGTGTGACTCCTTGGTCAAACTAACAAACCTGAAACAACCATTTATTGTCGGGTTCCTGCTAATGAATGTGTAAGTACAAAAATAGCTTTATTTCCCTGCATTTGGCTGACAGAAGTAGCA
Organism: Melospiza georgiana; assembly: GCF_028018845.1. Taxonomy (NCBI): domain Eukaryota; kingdom Metazoa; phylum Chordata; class Aves; order Passeriformes; family Passerellidae; genus Melospiza; species Melospiza georgiana. The sequence goes on along the minus strand of NC_080432.1, from coordinate 50,531,838 downwards.
TTTACAGGAAATTATACGTATTCAGTACACATGCTTCTTTCTGCATAAATAATGGAAAATGCCTCAATTCTGACATCTAAATTGCCACCACTGGGCACTGATGTTAATGCTGCCTTGAGAAGACTAGGCCAGAGAAAATAAGCTCTTGGAACAATTTTTCCCAGGGTTTCCACAGAATCAGGAAATCTTTCTTCATTAGTTATATTAAGTCAGCACTCTAAATTTTAAGCCTAATGTTTTTTCCTAATGAACCAGTGTTTTTTGAGAGGGAGGGAAGATCTTAAACACCAATGAGTAATTCTGTTGTTTAGGCCAACCCTAGCCATGCCAGGATTCCAGAGAGAAATCAGGGATATTTTGATCTTCTCCCTATCTTATACACAGGGAAATGTACTCTTGGGCAATAATTTCTCCTATGGAAGTGGTGTGATGGTAACAGGGATGCTGAATGTGAGCTGCTGGGGCTGCCATTCACATAAGGAGTTTGTGTCATCCACTCCTCCTTATTGTTCTCACACTGCTTGCAGTGACTTGGTGCACAGCATCAGCATTAAATAAATTTACTGCTGAGCTGACTCAAAATTTGGAATTACTGATGGAACATCCCTAAGGATGGTCACAGGGCATCTGCAGGTCTGATTCTGCCATTGCTCATCAAGTGTCTTCATTGCTTTTAATAACATGGATATCAGGAAAAAAGAAAAACAAAAACCAAAACAAAATTACAAACAGGATAATTCTAAATTTTAAAAGTCTCTTTTCTTTGATGATATGTTAAATTTTCCCAAATCCAGATACATCCTGGGGAGGCTGCTCCAACAGATATTCTTGGGCCCTGTTTAAGATACCATGACACTTCTAGAAATAAGAAAGCTCAACTCTGGGTGGCTGAAAATTATTATTTTACAACAATTTTTATTCTTTCTTTTCCACTTCTCTCTTTGGCTTTTAGTCTCTTTTCATTCTGAATCTCTTAAAAGACAGCCTCACTCTTGCACCTGTCTCACACAGTCACAATGCCATTAGGGATGGCTTCCAAATTGCTCAGCTCCATCTGAAGAGAACAGTTGGGAGGATTCAGAAGACTTGACATGGTTTTATACAGGCTTTTATCTACCTCTTTTATTTATTTTTAAATATCCCTTAAGAAAAATTTCATTACATTGGGCATAAATTGTAATATACAGTAAATGAAAACACATACTTGATTTATGAAAAAAACCTCATCCATTTCAAAAGACAGGAATGGCAATTCGTTCATGCAAAATAAACTTGACTGAGGAAACAGTTTTTGCCTCTATATTGAAAAAATGATGCAAGTTCTTTTATTTTAATAGGATAAGAAAGTATATTTTAACTCAATTCCATTAGAAGCTCTGAGATATCTATGCATGATTTACAATATTTATTGCAGTATGTGTTTTCAGTGAGGTTACACATTATAAAGTGTCTTGAAAGCTAGAAAAAAATACCATTAGAAAGAAGGAAAATGACTTCAGTATTATGTACTGCTTCAAGTCATGCTGTGAAATAAAACTGCCTTTTAATGTGAAGCCTAGAGAGAGTTTCTCCAGCCTGGGTGACAACAGTCATAAATGAAAGGGAAAACAGTTACCAAATTTACTTTCAGATAAGATTTTACATGAATTTCTGAATCAAAAGTCTAAAAAACCCTTTTGCCAGAGAGGATAGATTTATGCCTAGTAATGCAGATGGTGTTCAGTGCATGTTGTCCTTGCAGTTGCTGTGATATCAGGAAGCACAGACCCACAGAAGGGTTGAGGTTGGAAGGGAGCTCTGAAAGTCATCTGGTCCAACCCTCTCTACTTGAGCAGGGCCACTTGGAGCCACTTGCCCAGGACCATGTCCTTCTGAATATCTCCAAAGACAGAGACTCCACAGGCGCTCTGTTCAACCTGTGCCAGCGCTCAGTGACCCTCACAGTCCCACAGCTGCTCCTTATGCTCAGGCTGCACCTCCTGTGTCTCAGTTTGTGCCCATTGCCTCTGCTCCTGTCACTGGACACCTCTGAAGAGAGACTGGCTCTGCCTTCTTTGTATTCTCCCTTCAGATATTTATACAAGGAGGGAGATCATCACAAATGTCTGTTTCCGTACTTCATGGGAGGCCTGGGACTAGTAAGAAATACCATGCTCAGAGTATCACTTGTTTCGTCAAAAATATTAGTTGCTTTTGAATTTTTTTTCATGCAATATAGCACATTCTCCGAATGTATAAATATAGATCAGATGTGGACTTTAAATTCTTTCACTCTTACAGGTCTTGTGCTATTTGTATCAATGTTATGTCTTTCTGTTTACATGTAAACATTTTGAGGAGAAAAAAAAAAGAGTAGCAACAAATGTGATATATTCAGCTTTTGTTTGGGGGGCGGTTTGGGGCCCCCTCTCCTTGGGAGCAGAAATGTAATGAGAGAGGCAATGCTCTTTCCCTCTGCTTGCATATTGCACGAACAAACATGTATTGTTCTCCAGGGAAGTGAAAAGTTTCATATTAATTTTTGGCAGCACTGCTGTCATTGTCTTAACTACATGCAAAGATGGCCTTCTCTCCATACAGCAACTCCTCTTCTCACAAAGAAGGGCCCTCTTTCTAAAGTTTCTTAGCCTTTTACGTTGAAGGGAGATACAATGAATATTCATCAGCATTCTAGATATTAGAGCCATAGCTGCATATGTTGGTAAGTCCTTCTTGATCCCTCCTGGATCCCCTTTTCTACTCAATAAGACCAACATGTGCTGTGAATGTGTTGCTGGAACGTATTACAATACAAGCAAATCATGGGATGTGATAATGGGCCTTTTTTTTTCTTTTTCTTTTTTTTTTTTTAATATGGCAGCTGCCACTGAGATTCAGATGTCCCTGTGCATAACTCTCCTAATTTGCTTTCTTTATTAAAGAACAGTCAGACTTCTGTCTACCCAGCATTATTCCTTGGATGGCTGTGGGTACGAAGAGATCATGCTCACACTACATTACTTCAACATTTTTGATAATGATGAATATTAAACAAATCTAAAGGGTCGGTAATTTTCATCCTAGTTTTTAAGATGATGAAATATCTAAAGCACCAGCTGGCTCAGGAGGAAAAATAAGTATATTTACTTAAGGTATTGTAGTAGCAGAAGTAGCAAATGTCAAACTATTTTCTTGCAAGTGTATTCATCTCCATTAAGAAGCTGGTGTATTTTCTCAATAATAACAACAATAATGATCATTATAATAATAGCAATTATGATGATGATTATTATTTAAATTATTGATAATTTTTAGTGGTTAATTTAAAGCATAGTAAAGGGACTGTTTACCTCTAAAAGAACTATAAACAGGTATTTTTTCTAAGTCAATGTGGAAGAAATCATTCCAAATCTTTGCATTTGGAATGTCACAGCTTGTGCTGTTTTTCCAAGTTTTGGACTGAATTATTCAACAAGAAGGGTTTGGGATAGTTAAACATTATGTAAGTAAAACGGAGACATTTTTAACTAAAAAAATCAGCTGATTTTAAGTTACATTGATTAGACTTGTTTAGATAGGTTTGTGATCTAAAGGTGTTAAGGTCAAATTCATTAAACCTTTCCTCAGAACTTCATTACTATAAAACATCTATCAACAGGATGGAGCCACAACCAGGGTAGTTATAGTGATTAGACTTTCTTAGCAGAGGTATGTGGTGTTCTAATGAGGGTTTTCCCCTTCTTCTTGGGTGTGATGACCAGTTAGGAATCCAAAAATTAATTTTTAGTATTTATTTAATTTTTTCTGCTACAAGCAACTGGATAGAACAAACATTATTGGTCCCCTGTAGTAATTGCATATATTTAAAACTTGCTACATGATGCAGAAAAAAGAGTTTAGTGGTATATCTTGAATGTAGAAGGGCTTATTTTTGCTTTGGGGTAGTTTTCAAATATCATAAATGCCTCTGTGTTAAGAATTTGATTATCTTAAGAGTCCAGTTCCTTTTTTTAAAAAAATAAATATACAAATATACATATAACATTGAACCCTGAACATTTTCTAGGCTTTCTTTGCACACTGTCATAAAAGATGAGTGAAGAGAGAATCAGCAGCACATTTACGTAGGTTTGACCTGCATGTGCACATCAGCTTTTTATGTTCTGATGGTGGTGGAAGCACTTCACATTTGTTTCAGATATTTATGTACATCCCCAAGTTCTAGATTTTATTGGCTTAAAAAAAAAAAAAAGAATTCAGATTTTAATAATTAAAATCAATATGTTCTACATGTTCTTATTTCCATAGGTACAGTCAAAAAAGTTCAGTTGGCAGAAGTTACCTTTTTCAGAGTATGGCACTGCATTTTAGCTGATGTCTCAGGTTCCTGTTAAGAGCACCAAGAGATGTTTTTGCTGGTATTCTTCTGCTTAGTTCTGCACATATCTTGCCAGATGAAAACACTGCTGCCTCATCCTGACTTAGGAGTGTTGCAGAGGAATGTCTGTGACTTTGAAAAAATGACCAGACATGGTATTATTTGTCTGTTAACCATATAGATGGTAGGCTCTATTGTCAAAACATAAAAAACATATTTCCCCAAAGTTTGTTTGTTCTCACTCACGTTGCAGATTGCCTCTCTTCTCCTGCTCTCCTTCCTGTGTGTCTAAGAGGATGTACTGTCTATTCTGCACTGTCCTCATCTGAGCAACATGTACTGGATGTTCATACTATGTGTGCATATTTTGACTTGCTTGATTTGAAAAGTTCAGTTGCAGATGAAGAAAATGAATTACCTTGAAGTTAGATTTTCCCTTCCAGTCAGGTCTAATTGCTTTTTGTGTTTCGAACTGACAGACTTGGGCAAATAGGCAGGAATGTGTTTAACCCAAGGTTTTCCTGGTGTTTTAGGGGGTACTTAAGAGTGGGAGAATAATTTTCTTTTAATATACAATCTCTTCTGAATCTGTAGTTATATGTGCTTTAGTTCAGGTCCAAAACTTCCAAGCTTCTTCTATATGCGGTTAGAAATAATTTTATACAATTTTTTCAAAGAACAAATCACTGAAATGAAAGGCTTTCTGGTTATTTGCATGAGTCTTGAGCCTCATGGACCTTTCTGTTGAGGTCAAATCACCAGTTTGAGTCTCTGCCTGAAGGAAGTGTGACTACTTTTGGTGAGAAGAAAAATGGATTTAAAATAGTGCAGTCAGGTGCCATCAAAATAAACAGCTTCTATATGCATCTCCTGACTTATAGGATATAAATTAATTCAGTCATTTGTAAGATGATAAATTAAGGGTTGTTTTCATTCTGGAGTAATAGAAAAGGACGCTGTGGTTTTTGTACAGTACTAAAAATTCTTTAAATATTCTTAAAAGGTAAAACAAAAGCCACAATACCAATTTATGGAACCAAGGGTGCTTTCACTATGCAACAGTTATGTTTTTTTTCACTTTTTTTTTTTGCTCGCATTTTAGGTAGTGTGTTTGTTATGTGGTGTTATTCACTGTGGGATTTTTTGGCATAAGACCATGTCATAATAGACCATCAGTTCTTGATAGTGATGTACAGATTTATTTACTGAGGATGGACTTTAAAAATAAACTAATGTTGCCGCACTCTTTGGCTTGGAACAGTGTCCAAGACTTTTTTTTTTCCTCCTAATTTCTCTAAAGGTCTTGATGCCATGACAATATTCTGTATTTATGATTAATATATATTTATAATTATTCAGTTGATGTCATCACGTGTTAGACCTGATTTCCTCCTATCCATGTGGCCAGCCCAACTGAGGGGAATGCAGGATGGGGCAGTTCAGATTCCAGGCTGAACTGGGATCAGAAGCAAGAGCCAGCAGGTTCCCTCTTTTGTTCTCTGTCCCTTTCTGTGTCAGTGATGCTTTTTTTTTTGCTTGTTTAAGAAGTTGTTTCCTGAAATTCAGGCCCGGTGATGAGGGCTAAGATTGCTGACTTTAGTATTTTGGCAAAACAATAATTTAAAGAGGAAAATGGAATTCATAGGCTTTATCTACTTCAACTAAAATGAAGCTGCTAGATTAAGGTTCTTGTGACTCTACAAATTTTGTCATTTTATTTAAAATGTTAGTACTCTGCTGGAAAAGTTTTCTTCAGTTTGACTCTTATGTTTCTTTCTGCTTTTACTTCTTTCTAGCATATTTCAATTTATATATTCTGTTGAATATAAAAAGAATTGGTACTTTGTAGCTTTCTTATTTGAGCTTTAACTTTGCGTGGTGAGTAAAGTCTTCCTGTATACTTCAGGGAGGTGACATGGGTAGATACAATACATTTTGCCCTGTATCCTCTGATAAAATAATTAGGGGGCCTGATGTTTTTTGTCTGTCTTAGATGACAAGGGGAGAAAGGAGGTAGGAGACTGAAAATAGTTTACTTTTTGCCAGTACAGATACTCATTTTGTGCTGGCTGCATATGTTGGGCATGCATGGACAGTAGCATGTCCCAAGAAAATTAAGCAAAATATGGTATGGCTCCTGTTATATTCTGATAAAATCATGATTATTACTTCCTCATGCAAAATTTGTTGAATGCCAGCTTGTCCATAACTATAATAAAACCAACTAATGCATAAAGGAATTCTGGCAACTTTCAATAAAATTTTAAAACTTGATATGACAGGCAGGAATGCTAAGAGGCAACCAAGTGTGTAAACACTAAATGAAGGATTATCCTTATTTGTGAAAAATCCATTCCAGCGAGAAATTGAATCGGGGGCTTCTCTCAAAAAAGGGCTACTGTGGCTAGTGAGCCAAATCAGCGCCTGATTTTACTCCCTTTTCAGTAATAGGGTTATGTGAGGCCCATTAACAATACACAAGTGAGAATAAATGTAGCTGAATACTTTCCCTCCTCTTTAAAGATTCCTCTCTCAATAGTCTGATTGAAACTGAATATGATCAAGCATATTAGGAGTGATGCACTTTATTTATTAGAGCATATTCCGTGAGCAGCCACTCCTCTCATCAGGAATTTTTTGTCTTTCAGCGAGGATTTTCTGTGTATGGAGCATGTATAAAATAACTAAATGTATAAAATGGTGGATTCTGTATTTTTTTTATTCTTTTAACTGAAGAAAGAAGATTTCACCTGAAAACAGCTGGTCCAGAATATGATCTATGCCAGTATTTTAAGTGACATTGAGGTTAATGATAAAGAAAAGATCAAAAACCTTCATGCCATTAGTACTGACTTTTAATGAGTCTCAACAATGTGTAGCTAGTAGTTTCAAAAAGTAGACCTGTAAGGAGTTAGGCTGCAGCAATCTTGGCACTAGTTTACAGTAAATAGATGCATCCCACTTAGAAAACAATTTGCATTAGACATACCTGTCTGTATGTGCTTTAATTATACATAAATGTTCTCCAATTATACATAAATCCAAAAGCTGCTGGTAAAACCCAAGGCAGTAGATTAACTTCTGGGAAAGGCTCTTTCTAATGAGCAAACTCTAAGCTTCTTGTGTTGTTAGGAATTTAAGAATTTAAACTGTCTCAGTGTAGAAATCCTGTGTCTTAGGCAAAAATTGGACAAGTTTTGTAGCAACTGGTACAGGATGCACCAAAAAAATTTAAAAAAAGAAAAGAAAAAGAAAAGAGAGAGATAGAGAAGGAGAAAAACATATGGATCTGCTCATTTTCAAATGCAGATTGTTGAGGCTGTAAGTCTACCACTTAGTCACTGTGTTCTCCATTTGACCATATGGTTGCAAAATCTAGTGGGATGATGTGAAAACCCTAGTTAGCCTCCTGAAAACAAAATATAGTAGAATAAAGTGGGAAAAGGAAAGGACTGATTTTATTAATTCTTGCTGTTATGCAATTTTTAATATGATTTATTGTCAATAGCTCTGATATGTTGTGGAATCTTTATCTGTTTCTTGGTATTTGACTCAGTTAATATCTTTGTTCTTGAAATATATGAGGTGAAATCTCTAAGTATGTCTCTATATTTAAGATGAAATGAAAAGGCTTTTTCTACTTACTTCATACAGAGCTAAAACTCAGCAGAATGTAACAAACCTATTAACAAGAAATCTCATATTTATAAAAAAATTGGGAGACCAATTTTTTTTAATAATAAAATAGGTGAAATAAGAAGTTATTTTGTGATTCATCGCAACCTTATATCACCTCACCTATACAGCTGAAATTTTGATGAATTTACTGGCAGGAGGTCTCCATTGGAAATGAAGAAGGACATGACTGTCTATAGCTACTCCTTGGCTGTCCTCCTGCTCTCACTTGCAAACAAGACTCAAGAGAGGAGGGATAAGGCAGACACAGATGAGGACTTTTGAGGAAGGGCAGGGGAGCATAGTTTTGTGTGTGTGTAAAATACCTTTCAAATGGGAAACACGAGGGAAGAGACTTCTCCGTTTGTCACCACCAGATGCAGCACATCTACATCAGAATATCATTTCATTTTGGGAATAAGTGGAGAGAGTCATTGGTCTCTTTTGGAGAAATAGCAACTGATAGGTAAATTGAATTTTAAGCAGCACTTTCTTGGCTTCAAATATGTTATTTTACAATTTTAGTCTAGTTTCAGTATAGTGTAAAATTGAGTAAACAACAAGATCCATGCACTGTAACTTTGCAGGAAGCGTCGCTGGCTGAGATTCTCCTCAGGCACCAGTCTCTGTGTGTGGATGCCTGAATGACCCTGATATGCAGAGACTCACAACTTTTAACAGGGGTGTTGTATAAGAAACAAGAATACAGTTCTATCTTTATTTTAACATTATATTATGCCTACTCATGGTTTGAAAATCACAGTGCTATTGTAGACAGGGTCTTTTTATGTATTCATCAATATACTGTATTTCTTCATGATTAATTAATTTATCCTGAAAAATATTAGAGTAATACATTTGTTTTAGTGTTTAGTAACCAAGCACAGTTATATACGGACTTTGAAAGTTCATAAAAAGCAGGTGCTTTATTCTCTCACTTACAGCTGTTTTACATTGAAGCGAAACTTTTACACCTACAATATGTGACTTGAGTGAAGTTAAGCTTAATCCTCACCCATAAAAGTGAAAGGAAAATTAAGTCTCTGTGAAAAATTAATCTTCAAAAGTTTTACGCTCCCTTTCATCACCTTTGAAAATTTTATGGCTGAAGTAAACTTTTCCTGCCTTTGTGTTGTAGTAGAAACTTTCCATCATGATTTCCTATCTTTGTAATAGGGTTTAGAAAATAATAGTATTTGCTGCAGCAGTTACTCAGCACCATATCAAAGACACAAGCTACAGACTACTACTTCTGGGACTACTGTAAGATAAAATCTTATGTGGACTGGTTAAAGAAAAAATCCCATTTGTTAAATTGACCTGTTTGATACACAAGTGTTTTCAGTGCAGATGCCAGTAGGAAGAATAGAATTGAAAATTCCTCTTGTGAGAAAAGTAATTAACTTGTCATTAACTATGCTAAGAGATTTACAAAGATGGTAATTTAGTTTCCCAGATTTAGATTCCTGTCACCACCTGTCTGCACTTGAATTTGGGAATTCATTTCAATTTTCTAGCTTGTTGTTTGTCAGTGAGATGGGCGTCATGAATTTTAGAACAGAGCAGAACTTCATCCCATTTTGGTGGCTACCAGTGGACTTTGCTAAACCCTGTGACACAGCAGCCTTGGAGCTGAAGGGTCGGCTGTTCAACACTTCCTTAAGATGCTGTAAATCCCAGTGTAAAGTACATCTGTCAGTGGTATTGTAATTGTTTTCATTCTTCTACCCTGGGCCCAGGCCTAAGCATGTCACTATCAGAACATGTGCTTTCCTTCAACAGATAAAATACCATAATGCCAAAGTTTCTCCTGTTCTTTCTGCATTATCACTTCTATTCTTCAACACACCAGGAACTTTTGTTTCTCCTGTTCATGATTTATAGACTTAAGGGGAAAAAATATGTATGTATCCAAGAAGATTCTTCTTCTCTCTTGGTGAGATAAGAGGGCAATTCTTTATAGGCATTTTACATAGTCTTTTATTTGCACATTATTTTTCTTTCTAAAGTAAAATGTTTTACACTCTGGGTTTGGGTATAAAAGTACTCATAGGGAGGGAAAGACATAAATTGAAATATTGCAATGCATTGTGGGATGAGGGAGAGAAACCACACTCCATACACTTCTTCAATGCAGACTGTAGTAGATTGACTGTAGACCTGCAAATAAATTGAAGTGGGCTTTAAACTTGCTAAGTTGGACCTCACAGACAGAAGATCAGGAACTCAGTACTGGCCAGCTGACACCACTTCTCTGGTATGTTTGTAGGCCCTGATGAACTCCAATTTGCCCTGTCTGGACTTCTACCAGTACCTAACATAGCCCTTTAGCTCTTACTGCTACAGTTCTATTGCAGAAATAAAGCCTATTTTTTATGAGAAGCAGAGTAGGAATTTCAGCATCCCATTACACAGGATGAGCAGACAGTTCTTTCCTGTTTAAAGTCTCAATTAGAAGTTGATCAATTAATTAAACTCACTTTATTGAATTCAGTTACATTATCTCAGAGAAATGGAGACCAAGGAGACTTACAGACTTACAGGAAGTAGAGTTACAGGTTATGACTCAGTCCTTCATCTTAGACTCTTCACCTACCTCTTCAGCAGAAAAGCATGGATTGAGTCCTTGCTTCCTCAGTATTAAAACATGTTTTGCTCCCTATTTTGCTCACCAAAAAATTTTACTGACATTTGTTTATTTGATGTCTTTATATAGTGACCAGGTGTAAAAGCAAAGGGACAACAGAGAACACAAAATTGCAGGAAGTCAAGGGATAGCTGTTGATAGGCCTAAATAAAAGTGAAATGCCTTCACTTCTCCTTTACTCCTCCCATTCCCTTCTTTCCCCATTGATGACTTCTGAGGTCTCATTTCTTTGTTACCAATTTTTGCTCTCTCAGCTGTCTACATTTTATTTACAGGCAAAGTAAACCATCTTCATTTATTTGCACTGATTTTACTTTTGCTCAGAGTATAACTTGGCTAACCTTAGATGTTCACACAGGCATATACAATTTATGCACATGTTGCAATGCTCATCCTAAACAATGACAGATATGTGGTAACTATTAAAGAAGTTAAAGTTTTGGAGAAAATATGCAAATATTGTTATTTTATAACAAACTGGTAGTCAAGACAGAAGCTTGTTTTCAGAACCCAGGCTTTTGTTAATAAGCAGCTCTTTCAAAGCCAGATTTCTAAAAATAAGGCTCTCTAGTCTAGTCAGAAAATTTCAACTGTAACGCATTATACAAAAACATGCACAGGAGAGTAGCAAGAGAGATTTGGGTTATGTTTTTTTTGTTAAAATTCAATCTCCTACTTTCATTTGTCTCAGGTTTTAATGTGTAGCTGTAATCAGGAAAGAAAGGAGAAAAACTTCAGTGCATTGAGTACTGAAGGAAAAAACAGAAGCAAATGCTTCTCGAGTGAGCTTACTGCTTTTTAATTAGTGCCTATGGGAAGATACTTTGCTGTATCAGTGCCATTTATACTAGTACTATCTTGCCACAGTGATGTGCAAAATGTTTCCCACTTCTCCCACCATCTTGTATAGCCCCAGAGCAGACATACATAAATAAGTAATGGAAAAGGTAGGAATCAGTCATGCCTGTTTTGCTGATGCCTGATCAAGGGGGAAAAAAGGAGGGAAGGTACAGAGGAAGATGAAGAGTATGCACTTCATAAATTCACTGTAACAGCTGTTCTATGAAATGCTGGGATTTGCTATTCCACACAGCACAGGATGAAGGCAAAACTTGCAAGACTATATTTCTCTGAGTAATGAGGTAGGCAGCCATGCGGTTAAATCATTTGCTTTCTCTGGGACACTGCTGGGTTCTTTGCTTTTGCCTTTAACTGCTCTCAGGTACCAGAGTGTCATTCTCACCTTTGTTGTTATTATAATTTTCCCCCTTGTACTCCCCAGTAAATGAGAAGTTTTACAGTGGAGCAGCTGCTGGTAAAGACATTAACCTAAAATAAAGAAGTCAATATGTTACAGTTGGTTGAAGTCACTTCAAACTTCTTGGTACAAGAAAACAGAAGCAGTTGCAGGTTGACAGCTGTTTGCTCAGGAGCTATTTTGGAAAGTCTCACAGGTTTGTGCATGGCTACTGCTAACTCAGTTTCTGCTAATTCAGTTCACCCAACTGAATTTCCACAGATAATCTTAACTCTTGTATGAAAAACAGATTAAAAAATTGAGAAAGTAGGATATTCTCTCTGAATTTGTCTTATACAAATAAAAGTATAGATGCATAAATTGATAAATGCTTTAAGGTTTTGTATAGAATTAAACATTGAGGGTTTCCTAATGGAGAATGAAGTTACTAGTAAAAAAAGAGTTTGGTCTTTTATGTTGGTGAGTTTGGACAAAAGTCATCAGTATAACACTGATTTTACTTCAAAATAAGTCAGCTGATTGCTTACAAAAGTATTTTTCAGTTTCTTGTTGCTGAAATAAGAGAACTTGCAAAGTGTGAAAAAACCCTGCCTTGTATCTTAGGCATGTAAAATAGCTGTAGCATGTCAAGTGAAGTGTGTATTCTTGATTTATGTCTTTTAATTTAAACTGCGGTCACATTTTTTAAAGCTATTGTTTCTAACTTGTTATATTGTAACATATGATAGATTCTAGCAATGTCTTTTTATTCCTAACCACAGAAATTAAATTCAGTTCTTGAAAACCAGGAATCCAAAATAACTTGTGCTCCTTTGTCATTGTCATGACACAGCATTGATCTCATTTCTTTAATGAAGGTTTTCAAGTGAAGGCACTACATGGACCCAAAAGCACAGGGGAGAAAATGCTGACCACCACCATGGTTTTCCTGGTTTTCCTGACAAGTATGTTTGCTCCATGTCTTCAGTGTAGAGTGCAGAATGCACAAAATGGCATGGTCCTCTCAGAGTGTTTGTAATTAAATTTTATTTAGCCACAAAGCCATACTCTGATAATTTGTCTAAATATATGCTAGGAGAGGTCTGTTTATATATTAAAAATCTATGTGGACTGAAGCTGGTATATTTTTATATGTCCTTTCTAATGAAAGTCTTCTCTACAGTATAGGTTTTGACCAACCATCACTGTATTCAACCTTTTGAGTTAGTTTAATCTCCTCATTTGAAGATTGTCATTTTTTTAAATGCACAACTCTTAAGGATTTTCCAAGGTACACATTTTAGCCACTGCATTATTATAACAGAGTGAAACTAGAGGAATGTAAGGAAGTTTTTAAATCTCCAAATCAAGGGTAAGGTACATTAATCAAGTACTTCAGGGAAATAGTCTTAGATTTTGAAGTATTATGCCATACATTTCAAAACAATGATTTTTAATCCCCCTCTCTTTTGATTATGAATAAAATATTTGTTAAAAGTGGAAAAGAAAAAAGAAGTGTTTATGACTGAAAAGATTTCTTTAATTGCAGAGAAATATTTAGGTTTTACATCTGCAGGCAGAGGGTTAATAAAATCTCAGCATTTGAGCTGAGATACAAAGGCTCAGGAAAAGAGCTTGTTTTTTATACCACCTCTGAAAATGCTATTTTGTAAATGAAACTCTCACAGATCAATAACTATGGCATCATTATTAGTTAGGGCCTGGTATTGAAAAAGGTAAAGTGATACTGTTCATATTAGTTCTGTGTTGCCAGAACTATTAATTGCTTATATCCTTCCACTGCTTTTGTGTGACCCTGTAAGTTCTGTAAATGCTGCTTTCATCTTTTATGAAAACTGCTTGAGAGAAATATATGAGTTCTCAACAATATATTTTGATGAATGTCAAAGAAGTCCTAAAGGTTTTTAAACAATGACAGAATTTGTCACACAGCACACAAAGGTTACTTTGTTATTAATAACTGTGTTTATTAATATAGATCTGCTTAACTTGGGGGAAGGATCTTCAGAAAATGTAGGCAATGTTGTGGAGTAGATAGCATCTATTATAGAAGGGGAATGTTATATTTTCCAGTAGTATATTTTTGCTTCTTTCTGATCACTTAGGAAAGTGCCTGACAACATTCAGCTTCCTGTAAAACTGTGGTGTTTGAATTCTAACTGTTGCACTTTGAATGTATTTTGTTCTTTCATCTTTTGCTGTATCTGAGGTATTATCCTGATGGATCCCTATGCAATGTCCTGGTGAGCTGTCGAATCCATAGATATCAAACGTTCAGATTTCCAGCTCAGGACAGCTACCAGAGACTCTCATCCCTAAATTTACAATCCTGACATTCTTGTTGTGAAATGAAATTCATCGTGTAATATTGAAACCACGCTCTGACTCATATTCAAATTGTTGAGTGTTCCTGTTTCCAGTGATGTCTTTCAAATAAACAAACAAGCAGCCTGTCCCAAATAATAACTCCAGTGAAAATGGTGGTGTTGGAACAGTCTCTCTCAGGGATCCAGGTTCATCCTTCTGTAAAGATATTTTGCAGGAGCTCAGAGGAAAGCAAATTTAGCCCCAAACAAATTGCAGTTGCCTAGGGTCATGTCTGGTTGGGCTGTATCTCCAAGGATTGCCCACAATCTGTTCATTACCACAAGGGCACGTTTCTTGTTCATTGTCCATCAGGACTATCTTTTTTGCAAAGGGCTTTTTGGCTGGTCAGCCCCCCAGGTGCAGTGGAAGGATGTTGAGAACTTTGAACATTAATACCTGGTAGAAGATGCATGAAACTGTAGAACTTACCTAAGAATCGTCACAAAGATATATACAGCGTCTTCAAGGTATCTCATCTCAGATATAGCAGAATGTATGTACTATGAGTAAAAAATATTGCTAATATTGCCTGAAAACTGCAGAAATACACCTGATCTAGACTAGATGCCTATTATCATTTTAATGTTTTTTTAAAAGACTTTAGCTGAAAACATTTTATTTTTAAATAGATATTCAGGGTCACCAGAGAGACTGGGCAAAGTTGTTAATGCTAAACTCTTTTTATACCAAGCTTGTTAAAGCTAAGCTCTTTTATACCACTGATACTCGGAATCATTTGCAATATAGTGCTGCAGCAAGTGGGGTTCTCCAGTTCCTCCCAGGTAATGTACACCATAAAACCCTAAATCAGCCATTAGAATTCTTTTTCCTGTGACACCTGCTAGGTGTCACATATACTGGGGTAATTCACTGCTTAATATCTGGCATTGCTTTTCAAAGATATGAGAGGAAAAAAATATCTCTCTGCAATCATCGACTTTCAAGAACATGTACAGTTTTCTGAGGTCTAATACATAGCTGCTCCAGCAGGCAGCATGGCAAATAAATATATTCCTTCTCAGCTTAAGTTGCCTAGAACATTCTTCCAGTTCAGAAACAGAGGCAGCAAAAAGCTCTATTTCAAAAGTTTCATTGTGGAGGCATTTCCAAGTGGAGAAGCCACTCCTACAGCACCATTCCAGGACTGCTGAACAGATTCTTATTTTATTATTTAGAATTAAGTACACATGAATTAAGTAAATTATTGCCATCTTTTCATCTTGTCAGTATACGAGAGCTTTTCTTATGGTTGTTCTAGGCAGAATATAACTTAGTTTAAACTTCCTTGTGGAAAACTTGTCATTAGAAGATGTGGTTGGAGGCATCTTAGCAGCTTCAGAAAGGTTGCATAAACTCATCTCTGATGGCAAACCTCCCATTTTCCGCCAATTCCCCACAAGCATCTACCATATCTTCACTAACAAGTTTATAACCAGAGGGCTGAATGCCACTAGTAACATAAACAAGTAAACAACTGAAGAAAGTGTGGCTGAGTGATACAAAAGTCTTTTCTATTTGTCCCATGCACTTTGGGTGCATGCACTTTGGGATCTAAAGAGGACTGTGAAATGAACCTAACTCTCCCCATAGGTTGGTCAATGTAAAATCAGAATATGAATGCATACACCCTCAAAAATATGCTTAGAAAAACATTTGTGGAAGTCTTACAAATGTGAATTTAGACATGCTGTCAGCATGACTCTTCTTGAGCAATGTGATTGCATGCTCACAGAGATCCTTTGACTGATGTTTTCCTTTGTGTATGCACATTCCCATTCACTTGTGCATGTTGTCTGCTCATTTTCTACACAATTTACTTTGGAAATATTTAAGTGTGTGTCTGTGTTAATAGTTAGAAAGATGCATTTTCTGGTTAGTAAGATTAGTAAGATCTGCAGCTCACTGTGGGTGATAGCAATATGTGGAAGTGATGTTGTTTAGTAGTACTCTCATTCAAAGAGGGTTGTATGGTGACAGCCTGTTGGACTAAATGTGTTTTTTGGAAGTGTCACACTGTTTTACTGAGCTGCTTAGATTTCACAATGTGCTGTGTTCATTTTCTGGGTTGCTGTCTGACTTAAAACTGCTAGAATTTTTCATACCCTATTTGTGTAGTCAACTGAATCATGATTTCAGGATTTTATCAGTCTTCAACTGCAGAAGATACTAACTTTGCAGTTTTCCTTCCACCTCACTTCCCTCAGCCTGGAGCTCTGTCATTTAAGTTGTTTCTGTATCTGCTACAGGGGATGAATTTTAAGGCAGTTACTTAGGCTACAGAAAAACAGGGGAATGTACAGTAAAAAAGTGATAGTCATTAGAAAAATGTTGTAGGGACTTGTGGCAGTTTTAAATATTGAATTTGATTAATGAGAACAAGTAAGCAACATTTACCATAGAAAGGTTTTGGCAAATTCTTGCTTCACATAAAGATAAAAGGAGGCTTTTTAAAACTGGAAAGCACTCTAATAACTTTCATCAGTAAATATACCTTAGCATGAGCTTCTTTGCTTTCATGTCAGTCCATGCATTTCCTCATTGCCTGTGCCAATTCTGCGACGCTTAGATTGTGTTTGGATCTTTGCCTTTTCCTTCCCCTGCTCCTAGCGTGCAATAGGTACAGGTTGTTTGTGCTTTCATCACCCACAGAAATAAACCCAGTTTAACATTTGTGCACTCTGGAGATGGGAAATGACAGGTGCAAAGCACTCAGCTCTGAAAATGCAAGTACCTTTGAAAACATAGAGTTGGCACTCTGCTTTTTCTCATTGACTTTTCTCCTACCATAGAGCCATGTTTGGATTCTCTAATAGACAGTCACTAATTAGTATTTACCTAACAAACTGTTGTAATTCCACCTTTCATAACAACACTGAGGTCTCATGTGTGTGAACATACCCTGCAGACCTTCACTTCACTTATTAAGAATGTTTGAAATAGGCAAACTCAAGGTATAGTTTATCTTGTCACAAGCTAGCTGGGACACAGATGAATATTTCTAGTGCTAGAAACAGATCTGCATCTACTGCACCTACACATAGTCCTCTACAAAGCCTGGCTGGCTGACCACCTTTTTCTCTGTCAAGAAGCAAGTGGTCTGTTGTACTCCCTTAAATTTCCTAGACATTGAAAACAAGCTATTTTTATGACTTTTTTAACTTTTAGTGATATCCTTTCTATTCCTTTCTTGCTGTATTAGATTATTTTTGTAATGCATTTTAAGGGAACATTAGCATCATGCAGATATTGCACTGCCCTTCCAGTAGATGCTGAGAAGTTTCTTATTAATCTTATTTTGCTTAGTCACCCCACATCAATTTTAACAATGTCCTATGAGTTACAAAATTCTGGTTGTTTATTCTGAAGGATTCTGTGATTCTGTGTGCTTCTACTTAACAAGATTCTGGAAGCAAGTGAAACTTATGTTCTTGGGCTCCACTTTGATCAGCTAAATAGGTACTGATAAGCATAAAACTAGTAACAGGCAGATCAAAATTCATTAAGGGATAATCTTTATATTGGTTTGAACACAGTAGCTTTGATGGAAGATTTTAGGATTTATGAAACAAGAGACATTCTTCCAACTTTGCTCTTGACAACTTTTCTCCACTTGGCCGTTCCTTGTGTGCCTATGCCATGTGTTTCATGAGGGTCCGTGCTCCCCAAGGTTCAGATTGGCTCTGAAATCCAAGTTTCAAGTGAGCTAAGGATTCCTTTGTAAGGATACAAAGGACCCTTTATGGAAAACTGGAACTGGTTTAAGCTGTCTGAGTAGGCAGATGCTGTAGTGGAGATAGCTGATTAAAGAGGGTTGTAGAGGAAACTATCACATGGGAACAATTCAGAATTAAATACAACACAAATTTCTTAAAGCAATCCTTCTAGCAATTTCCCTTCTATCTGTTTTTCTCATTCTATTTTAAATTAGTCTAAAAACAAAATGAAACATTTTCTCCTCAGCACAGAAGGAAGCAAAAGAGTGGTCGCCATTTCTATGTCTATTTCTCAGTGTTTACAGTGTTCAGTACCGCAGAAATGGCCCTGTTAAAGATGAATAGATAGGTCTGAGTCAGTTTGTCTTCCAATCAAACTTTCAGCAGAGATGTTATGATTGATTTCTGACACTACATTCAGCTACTGGCAAAGCAAAACAAAGTTTTTTAGAATTTCAATCTGAAGCAGAGGGTGGACTATAAGGAGGAGGACACCTGCTTGACGTATTTTCAACAGTACCAGAGAATACATTGATGTTTGTTGGTAAATAAAAATGGTGAGATTGTTCCTTTGGGGTTTCTACTCACACAGAAGATTCTAAATGAAACTTCATAAAGTGAAGAATTAATTTCTTGGTAATATTTCCTACCTTCTAAAAAATTCTTTAAAAAGATATATATGTAACATCACTGGCATTAAGAATGTTATTTTTTTCCTATTTTAATAAAAAGGATTTATTGAAATTCTGGTTAATATTAGTTTTTGCAACCAACCAGCCAAGCCTAATTGTTTTAGGTAAAGATTATAAATAAGGAACAAAAATGGTAAATTAAATTTGGGATACAATCTTGATAGATATCCAGGATTTCACAGTTTCCTTTTGAAATGATGGAATAAATTCACCAAAATTATGTTTTTCCTGGGAGTGCTTGAGCTGACCAAAAGCCCAAAGTAAGCAGGAGCCTGTGGATCTGGAGTGCGGGTCAGCCTGCTGGCTCTATTTTCAGTGTCTCGCTCCTCAGCAGTGAGGAACTGTCTCTCTGTGCAGGAGAAGCACCAAACCCTGCAGAAGCAATATGTTCTAGTGGCACTGTGCTTTCCAAGCAACCACAGAAAGGGCAGCTGTGAGAGAAAGGAACAAGCACAAGGACAGACCAGCGCTGTTAGGAAATCCTTCAGTGAGGGATAGCATGGATTTAATGATATGGGTTTCCTTTGTGATGCTAAGCTTTAATGATGGTTTAACTTTTTTCTTCCTTTTGTATTTATAGTAGCTGGAAGTAAAAGATTTCTTTTAGCATAACTGCTGTAATTTTATTTTTGGAAAGCCTCAGAGCAGAACTGCCTAAACAAATAGAAATTTTAAAAAATTTATCTTGGATTTCTTTTGCTATTACAGCAGCAATATTTGTTTACTAAAAAATAACCTATTGTAATGTATTTAATAAGACTCCTTCACCTAGTCATTCAGCTTTCCTGCACAACTTATTTATGTCAACATTCTGAACCATTATTTAATAAGGTTAAAATATAATTTTAACAACAGAAATGCTTTAGGACCAAGTCACATAATTCTCATCTATTTTCTCATGAGGCCTTCAGTTCCTTCATGGCTACTTCTACATCATTTTAATGTGTTCTGGTTTTATGTTAACCATGCATCAAACTAAAACTTATTTCCTTTACCTAACATGCATTTTGTGTGATTAAAATAGTCCATTGTTTTACTGCAGTTCCATGCTGCACATACCTGATGGAGCCCAAATGTTGGACAGGCTGTAAAAGTGGAAATATGGCCAGTGTAGTATGGTAAGACCAAAGCAGGAAACTGCTTTTCTTCCTGAAAAAATGGGTTTGTAGTTTGTCATACTTATTTCTGCTTGAACTGCTCCCACTTGACAGAAGAGAGAGATTTTGGAAGAATCAAACAGAAAAGACAGGTTTTCTCATTTGAATCCACTCCAAGACCCAAACATAAATCACCCTGCTACTTATTTTCAATAAACAAATGAAAAAGAAATAAAAGGTATGTTCAAAGCAAAGAGGAAAATAGATTCTCACAGACTGTTTTCTTTATAATGACATTTAATGGTGGTATTATCAACAGCAGCATATTGAAATGTACTTTTGAGAATTAAGTTCCTGTAGATTTACAGTGATAAGATTAAGGGGTTTTTTACCATTTACCTGATATTTTTTTATACCCTGTATTACAGAGGATGCAGACTCTTCTTTCAGTGCTTGCATCTTGGTGCTTTCCAGAGGCAGCCTGAAAGGACCAACCTGTCCCTGTAACCAAGGAGAACCTCCCAGAATTTGCATTATAATCTAAAGTAAACTGCAACAGGGATTTTTTAATGAGGCAACTGAGAGGATGGAGGTGGTAGTTAGGCTATGTGACACTGTCAGAATGTTACTAAGCTTTAGAGTGGAATAATTTTAATTGGCAACATCCTCATTAATCATGGCTAATGTTAATGATAGCTCCCTGTAGTGACTCATGAAGAGGTGATGGCCTTAATGAAAGCTGCCTTAGAGGCTAACAGATGGTGGTTAAATTTCAGTAGTTTAAGTATACAACTGTTCAGTTCTTCTAAATAAGTTTTTTCTTACCAAATTATAATGTGGGAATAATATGGGAAACTTTGTATTTGGTGCTGTTCTTTACTTGGAGATTTTTTTTAATTATTGAGTAAATAATAGACAAGAGTGAAAGGAAGACGGTTCAGCATGCATTATAAATTCAGATCCATGCACACAGGTTAAGCTTTATGTTTTCTGATCTATGTTTAATACTATAGATGCCATTGTGAATTTACTGAACAACACAAGAGTGTTTACTGTTACATAAAAGAAATATTGGCAAGATGTGGGAAAAAAGCATAATAGTTTGCTGCTTTATCTCTCTAATAATGCTTGATATAGCTCAATGTTCAGTGTTTACCAGTGTTGCTAATCTCCTGGTTATGTTTATGAGTGCCTTTGGGTTCTGATGCTCTTTTTGTGAGCTTAAGGAATAAGAGAAAAAGAAAAATCAGCTCTCATCAAAGGTGTTGGGTTTGAACCTCGGAGAACTTCAAATTTTGGCTTTTCTGGTGTTTTATTCATAAGTATGGATATTTAAGGACTCTATAAATAAGGTCCTGAATAAGTAAGATACTTGTATTTCAGTTAGAAAGATGAAATTAGTCAAGCGCTTCAAAGTAACACTCCAGTAAATACTTCAGTGAACTGGAAACCAATATCTATTGTCTAAAAGGAAAAAAAAAAAAAAGATAAATAATGCATCTTTATTTCACTAGGGTATTTTAGGATTAATACATTAGTAGTTGTTAAATGCACATATTTTATAGTAGCAAGAATAAAACTTTTAAATAGTTTTTCAGGGATTTTTTTCATATTTTGCATTTCTCTTGCCTGACAGTTTATTCTTATTTGCTCCTTTTTTATTTGCTTAATCATTTATTCTTTCTTTAACAAGGTAAAGCCTTAAAATGTGTAGGAATTTGTTACCCTGGTTGTGGTGCGTGTATATGTGAATATTCTGGAAAGAGGATTAAACAAAGGTGTCACAATGCGAGATATAGATAGGAAATGCATTTGATCATTCTTTCCAGGGATGGAGTATCTTTGATGCACATAGAGGAAATGTATATTGGCCCTTTTCCTTTCCTTTATGTGCTCATCTCTACATCACCAACTGCTGTGACATCACACCACATAATGTCTTTCAGATTTATCTTTGCCTCTGAAAAAGAGGGTCTCAGAATATATTCCCTAGAATTATTGTTTTACCTTTAGATATGTTTCAAGTTCCATGACATTTTAATTTTTTATGACCAAACTTCCTTGTGAATTTCCCACTGGATTTATATATTAGCTATTCCATCAAGTTTAGTATCCACAAGAATTCTAATTTTGGGACATTTAATGTAGACCTTTAAAGAGAAATTCTCAACCTGACTGTGGCAATAGTTTATAATATGTTGAAATAAGGCCAGCCTGAAGTCACATGTCCTTAGCATACTGGCACCTTCTTTACATACCTTTCAGTACCCACGTCACTTGTGCTTGTGTAACCAGTCTTACAATTGGTTCCCAAACATGCCAGTTAGAAGGCCAAGCATATCTGGATTTACATTGTGTCAGAACTTTATTGTTTAATGTGATGGGATCTGTTGATTTAGAAGTGCTGTATGGAGTTATCAAGCCTCTGAACATTACCATCTTTTCTTGAGAATTGGTATATCAAAAGCATGTTATTTATGCAATAAGGGGAAACATTAAAAGTACTGAAAGCTACTGCTGTATTTGATACCCCTTGATTTTGAACAGTTATAGTATTTAGAATTTCTTTGTGGGTAGTTTTTTTGGCACAAGGACAAGATAGATCATAGAATCTGCATCTAATTCTCAGGAAAATCTTCAGGTTTTTGAATTATGTTAGAAAACTTCATTGCTGCTTTATCTGTTTTCAGATTATTCCTTCTTGAGCTACCTCTTGTTTTTCCTGCTATGGCTTTTGGGAGAGTCAAATTATTTGTAGCTTATGGAATTAATTTACATTCCTTATTTTGAGGGATTTTAGTACAAGAAAGAATTAGACATCCCAAAGAGCTGCAGGGCTGAGGATAAGGAATTGCTTTTGTTTATTTTCCTCCACTAAGTTTTTTCTTTGATTGTCAGGTCCTGTGACCACATTGGTATCTGAAGTAAAAATTCTGACCTTTCTCTCTATGTAATCAGGTATGGGAAAATGGAATGGGGGAGAGGATGTCAAATATCAGAGGTCATTGGGATGGATAGAGTTGCCACTTCCCTAGAAACACAGTATGTTAAAAATTTTCTGTGGAAGATTTGCAAGCTGAACTGGTGAGACAGAAAACTAGATTCATGATTTAAAAAGAGGAAAACAAAGAGCATCCATCATCCAGACAGATAGCAGCCTTAATTGTATTCCCTTTTAATTTGGGCTGTTCAATAATGCATTGTGTTAGTCATCTAAGTTGCACCTCTCTGTGTTGCAGTGTATTGCAGATAGGAAAGTAAGTTTATTACAACTAATCAAGCAATTACAACAAGTTCCAAGGCAGGCGGCTGATGGAGCATTGAAATAATAGGTTGTAACTTTCAAGTGAAAATTCCAGACACACAAAAAGAAGCCTAATGCAAAGAAAAGCCATGGGCTAAAATTAGGCCATCTGAGTGTAATTTCAGCTGAGGGTAATTTCACGGAGTCACATATAACAGCTTCTGAAACTGTGTCCACTGTGACATCCAAAGATGATCCTTTGAGCCTTATAAAAGCTGGTAAGATAAATGTATTATATATAAAAATTGAAAAAAAAAAAAAAAAAAAAGGCCCTCCTCAGGGCCTCCTTCTCAATCAAACAACATTGATTTTGTTTACCTGAATTAACTAAATATTTAGGCTATTTTATACCTACACCACCGTAGGCACATATTGCAGTATGACTGCATTGTCCTAATGTACTTGTAGGTTAGTGGGAATCAAGATCTTATTCATTTACCAAATGCCAGAGACTGAAATTGTTGATTGTTATGTTTATATTTTTCCCTTCATTTAATAATTGCAATAATTATAATAATTTCACCTATTATTTCTCAAGTTCTGAGAGATCACAGTCCTTTCATGGTGGGATCTGCCTTCAAATCTTTTTGTAAATTATATGGGAAGGTCGATGCTGTTTCATTAAAACTTCAATGTTGAATCACTGAATAAACTACAAATTTTAGTCACCTACCGTGCTATACTCACTTAACAATTACATTCCTTCTTTCTTAGACTCCAGACATGGTTTCTGGACCTATTTATGATTCTGAGGCAACATTCTTCAAGGTAGTGTCATTGTTTAGGTTTCATGTTTTAACCTATCAATCTATAAGCAGACAGTGATACTGCCATGGAGTCATCTGGTTTGGAGCAGGTCTTAAAATGGGTCACAATTGTCATAAAGTGAATCATCCTCTCTGGTCTGCTGGAGATTTGGAGCAGTTCCTCAGTTGTGTCCATCACAGGGGTGGCCACTACACTACAATTTTTTCCTTTTTTTTTTTCTCATTGTTATCAAGGTTTCATGATAGTTTTGAAGTTAAGCCATATTCATTGTTCCATTCATAATTCTGTTCTATATTTTATCCTCAAAAAATTGCATCTTTTCTTGAGCAAAGAATGAACTTCATGCAAGTCTATAAGTAGGTCCATTTAAAAACTAAATCAGTTTAGGTGAGAAGGTTAAGAAATTTGTTTTACTTCTGATTCTTCTGTCCTAGTAGTATTCAGAGTAAAGAATTCAATGCTTTTTAGTTGTTAAATTCATGTACTGTATTTTTAATAGTAACTGTACTACTAGTGTAGGAAAAAAAGAATCATACTTGATAAAGGGAAGTTTCTTTTGTTGCATGTTTGCTCCTGTAATACTGCCTGGTAATGTCAGACCTAACCAAAATTACTGTCTATAGTTTTGTAGCTTTATCTCCTTTTTCTTGTTTGTGGATTTGTTTCCAGATCTTTTTCCTAAGCAGTTTTGATGATATTTTGTTTATGGTTTTAGGGTTATGTTTTTCTTGCATTCACAAATATATTCTGTTCTATTTTTTTTTTCTTGTTAAATGTTTGTTAAGTCCTTCTTCTGCCTTGGTTTTGTGCTCTGCTTGTACCTTTTGCTGTGTTGTTTTAATTGCTCCTTAGGAGTTAGATAAAAACTGCTTCCCTGAATATGGAATTGTTTTAATCCTTTGAGATGGTTACCACTACTATTTTTTAACAATATGCACTTTGGTACAAACTTTGGTGAGACTTAGAGTTTATGGCTATACTATTATATCCATTTTTATTCTAGATGGTTTTAGGCATTAACCAAATATTCCTTCTGACAAATAGTCTGAGATACTTTAAGGGGATCATAAAATGCAAATTATTATAAGATGTGAATTAAAAAGCTGCTCAAAATGTATGTTATTATTTTAAAACTGAAGCAAGTTCTTCTCTAGATAACATGCTAAAATCATATGGAGAGATTCATGGGCTACAGTTCAGTATTATTACATATATCAAAGGACAAAATTCTCAGCAATATTATTGTGCAAAGGAAGCAGATCAGTTCACATTTATATAGCTTGTATGTTTGAGGTGTACTTTCTGCAGCACAGCAGTCCCAAAAATCTCTTTTTTTCCCCCGTATGATGTAGTTATATCAGGTGTTGATGGCATGTAAAAGGAATCCTGACATAAATACTCTCTAGTTCCTCACATAAAATTCACCATTAAAGACTAAGTCAGCATTTGTTTCAGTTATGTGGCAATTGAAAAGATTACAATTATTATTTAAAACAAGGTAAACATATGAACACATGGGTTTATGTAGTACAAGTGGAATTTGACAGAAAGCATTGGTTTGGTTTCATCAGTTTGATTCAGACTGCTTGGACAAACAGTGGAAATCCTAGCTTAATATGCAATTTTTGTTTTCTTAGCAATTTGATTTTTTTTTTTTATCAGTGGCATTTACTAGTCCATTTTCTCTCTTTAAATGCTGTGGAAAATGAAACATCAACAATAAAGGAAAGAACAGCAAAAGCTAATTTTGTCAAATCATCCTGAATACAAAAACAATCAAAAGCAATGAGCCCTCTTAGGCAGAGTGTCCATGAAATTAAAGGGAAATTTGAATCATATGTTGCTTATTATGTGTGACTGCTACAGTTTGATGTCTGCCTGATGGTTAAAATCAATAATCCACTTTTCAGCTCTGGCTTATGCATCCCATCCTTCTCCCCTCCTGGCTCATCCATCTTGCTTATAGCAAATGTGAATACTTTTTAGTTATAGAAAATATCCAAGTACTATTTCTTCAGCTCTTCTTCTGGTCCTAGAAAGGAAGTAATTTCTGTACTTATGTGAGGATAAGAGATTTCAAAATTATGTATAAATTTGTAAGGTAACTGTCTTTGGAGGTATAGGCATATTTCTTTGTATTTCCAAAAATAATTGCTCTATGAAAGAAGATAAAGTGTCTGTCCAAATGCATTTTAGCAAATTATTTTACTCTTTGATGTGAGATCCTTTAAACATTATTTATACACAAGTCTTACCTGTGACATAATTAAACTATATTAATAGCCTTGGCAAGCAACCATGTTTTGTTGTTATTAGAAACATAATCTGTCACTTGAATTTATGCATTTATTTTTTCTTGCTTGTGCACGTTATTTGCTTTCCTATTTACTCAGTAATTAAAAAGCCAACCAGAAGAGGTTGGTTCTTTATTAATCTGCTGCCATTCTGCATGCATTTTCCCTGGACTCAGTCTCATGTTGAGCCATAAGGTATTCTAAATTCCCCCATAAACACAATTAATGAGAAATTTTGGAAGTACAGCAATGGCCTAATTTGCTTGGGAGAAAGCAGTTTGATAAGCACCCTTGTACCACATTAATTAGAGCTAGGTTAGGTGTACTACAAAAACATGGTTATATCAGTAGAGTAACAAGGACTTGCTTTGGCCAGATGTCATCATAGTAAGATGTAAGATGTACTTCAGTCACTGGTTTTACATTTTCAAAAGCTTTTAATTATTTGCCTTGCATCTTGGAAGCAAATTAACACAGTCTGTGTTTTTTATATATGTTTCCCCCCAAATTTCTGAATATCTTCCTGATGGTCTTATGCTGACAAATAGAAAAAAACCCAAACCTTGTTTAGGGTTTCTTTTTCCTGTTAGGGAAACAGATTTTTACTTCAAAGATTGGCAGAGCACAAGTAGAATGATGAAGAGTTATATCACTTTGATTAATTTTGTTCTGCGATTGTAGCTCTTTGAAGCTACAAAAAGGGAAAGCAAGGTGAAAAAGATGTACCCTGTGTTTCAGAGGGGTCCCTGTGTCACAGGTGTGAGTGCAGCACTGTCCCTGTCAGTGTCCTGGTGTAACCTCAGCTGGCAACCTCACAGCTGCTCACTGACCTCCCCCCACCCTGGTGGGAAGGGGAGGAGAAGCAAAAGTAAAACTTTTATGGTAAGGTAAGAACAGTTGAATAATTGAAACAATGTAAAATATGGAAGTTTTAGTAAATAGTGATAACAAAAAGAAAAAAACAAGACATGCACAATACTATTGCTCACCACCTGCTGACTGATGCCAGACCCCACCTGGGTAACTTGCCTAGTTCATATTCTGGGCAGTATTTTCTGTGGTGTGGGATATCCCTCTGGCCAGTTTTGGTCACCTGTCATGGCTATGCTACCTCCCAGCTTTTTCGTGTATCTCCTCCCTGGTAGAGCATGAGACAGAGAAAAGTTCTTGATTTAGGATTAACATGACAACTTAAGTTGTTCCTAAGACACATCAGCGCCTTATCAACATTATTCTTATATTGAATCCAAAACATTGCACTGCACCAGCTGCTGAGGAGAAATTAGCTCTATCCCAGCTGAACCCAGGACAGTGGGGAAAGCTTCCCCAGAGACTGGAATTACTTCTTCTAGCTCATCAATAACTCTGTTCTCTCTCAAAGCAAACGTTTCCACAATCTTACAGCGTGGTAACAAATGCTGAAAAAGTTATGAGGAACAGCTTGACAGAATCCTTCTAAGATAAATGTGTATATTAAAGATTACACACTTCAGTTCTAACTTGGATGGGTATTTTAATTTCCAGCATGCTTTGGTTATTTTCTTAATATCCATCTGTTTCTGTGTTCAGTAATTTATACTTTATTTACTAGCAGAGATTTAGCTCTTAGGCTCAAAAATAGGCTGTTTGCACTGTTTTCTGGGCTGCCTGTGCCTTCCCCAACACCTGCAAGGCAGTGTTTGGCCAGATCCCAAGCATGTGTAAGGCTGTATTTGGGGCTTTACCTCGGTGGTGGCTCCAGAAGCTCAGTTGGAAAGAAGCACAGGGCTCTGCTTTCTGCATCTGTTAGAGCCAGCACTCATGAGCTGCCACAAAATCAGAAACAGACTTTTTGAGACTGTGTTTAAGTAGCAATTCCAGGGAGCTTCAGGAGGCATGCAAATGTTTCAGAGTAAAGTCTGGGGGCTCCTTAGTAAATTAGAGGAAGTCAACTGAGTGAATTAAGGAAGAAGCTGCTTCATTTTATTATCATTGTTGTTGAAAATGTATCTGGATCCTTACAGATGCCTACAGACCCTTTCAGCCTGGAAATCATAACAGAGCTGAAAAGGTGCAAGGATTAGTGGTTCCAAGATTTCATCCTATC
The DNA here is from genome assembly GCF_028018845.1 of Melospiza georgiana. Taxonomy (NCBI): domain Eukaryota; kingdom Metazoa; phylum Chordata; class Aves; order Passeriformes; family Passerellidae; genus Melospiza; species Melospiza georgiana. The sequence goes on along the minus strand of NC_080432.1, from coordinate 50,503,580 downwards.
CTCTGGAACACCTTCTTTTCCATTCTTCTTGAATTACATTAAATATTAAAGTGCTTTAATGAAAGAAAATTAGGTGGAGAAAAAAAAGGGAATTATTTAGTAATTTTCATAAGACTGTTTATCATGACAGAGATAGAAACCTATGTTTTGCTTAACATGATTAAATAGAGTAGTGTATGACAGTATTTAAATATCTTAAAGGTTTTTGGTTGTAAGATTTGCAAATTATTGTCTTTGATTATGGATGTCTCATTAAATCACCAGTGACATAAGCACAGATTCAAAGATATTGTTTAATAGACTGTGGTCAAGCACAAACCAAACTTTTTTATGTGCTTTAACATTCTTTTAGTAGTAGGCTTTTGAAACCATGTCTTTTTTCCCTTTATTTTCATTAAAATGAAGGATTCTTTTTTTTTTTTATTTATTTTTTTATCTTTAGGTAAAGTCTTTTGTCTTTTCAAATTGCAAAGAAATGTTTGTTCTTACATTGTAATTTAAATATTTACCAATTCACCACTGAGGAACCTCAATTGTGCTTTGCATTGAGAGTTTGTTGTGACTCATGGAGGAATTGCTCCATAGAATATTGTACATTTGTAGACCATTACAACCAAGAAAAGTGCCACTGCTGCTTATAGAAAATTTTTTAGTATTTTGAATTGCACAGTGTTTTACTATATAATAATTTATTTTAAATACATTATTTTATTCCTTGATTAACCTATTTTCAAAAGCAGAAAAGCACCTAGCCTCTCATACACGTGAACTGTATGTGTTAACATTGTTAATATTCTTCGGTTCTTCTATATATTTATGGAAAATATGGCTGAATGAAATAGAGTGATTACAACTTTTTTGTGTGTATATTGTATGGTATGTGGTAAATTGCCAAGGTTATTTTTAATATATTAATTCTTTCCTTCATAGTTCATGTGAAATTCATATTTCAAAATTGCTGCATTTCTTGGAATGCTTACAATATAGCCTCTGTGTCTAAAAACCCCAAAAACTTCTTGTAGCAATAAATTTCTACTGACATAATTCATCTATGTGTGCTGGAATAAATTGCTTTATTTTTGTGCAGCTGTTTCAGGGGATTCTTTTGGAAATGCTTGAGGTTGTTTGGCACCTTTCATGAATGCAATAGTTGTCACTTTTCTTCCATTGGCAAAACTGTGCTGCTTAAAGAATACTAACTTTAAGTTAGGGAAGCTAGCATAAAACTCTTTAAAAATAAATCTAGAAAAAGTGAACAGCTTCTACATTCTTAGCTCTCTCCCTGCCCCCATCCTGTGCTTTATTTTTCAGTTGTCATGATTGTTTTTCTTCACTGTGTGGCACAAAGCACCTCTGAAGCCAAGCACAATTTATATTGCCAAGACATATCCTATAAAGTGAAGCTGAACATAGCAGATGTTGAAAGAGTTGTATGTTTGCAAATGATTAGCTGTCATAATATGTTTTTCTGATTCTTTATTTTTTTTTCTGAAACTCTGGACTAGAAAAGAAAACAAGGTGGCCTGGTCTTTCAGAACTTGATTTGATGCCAAGGAAGAGGAAGAGTTTAGCTACCCTCCCTTAGACTAGAAGAAATAGCTGACATCATAACTTAATTCTAAGTAACATGTTGACAACAACCACAATGAAAAATATTTCAAAACTTTGAGTAAAGATCTTCTTTGATTCCTTAGAGTAAATGAAAGTGACTCTGAAGGTTTGGATAGACAAAATCAAGATGGCAATCTGAAATTGTTATTATAGAGCCTTCTGTTGCATCAGCTGAAACAGTAACTTATTAGAAAATCCCTTTTTTTTTAATTTTGCTGAAACCTGTTTCTGAAAGTTTCACAGAAAAAAAAAGATGGAAGAATTTTTGTCATGGCAACTGTTTTCCATTTCAAAGTCTAAACAAGTGGGAGATGACATTAGTCTGAATTTTATTTTAGTTTGAGACATTTAAAGGTTCATTGAAAATATTTTTCAGAAAAAGGATTTGATTTAAATTGTTCAGTGATCTGTTTTGCAATTCAGTTGGGTGTTTTCTTTTGAAATACCATGAGCAATGAATACTCAGGAACCTGTACTTCACAGTGTCTGATATTCTCTTGGTGGTGGAAAGTCTGTTCAGAGAAATGTTACAATCTGGGAAGTAAAACCAAAACTCCTCACTTGCATCATCCTCAGAAACAGATGATTTTCCTAAGAGAATAAGAAGACTTGAGGATGCTGGCTTTCTGTAAAATCTATGCAGCCTCCAGAGTCTCCTTGACAGTAAGGCACTTCTCCTGTCAGTAACTTTTTCTGTGCTCTCCTGGCAGTCAATATCTCCTTGATACAGGTGGATGCAATTTGCATCTGACTTTGCCAACTGTTATGGGGGAGAGAAACTGCAAAATCAATTTTATTAATGTTAGCTGCCTCATATTAAGTACAACTAGGAATATTGCTCTATTGTCTATGAAATGGCTTCAATGAAAAATTTGATGAGCAATTTAACATGGCAAAAGAAGAAATGCAAAAATACCAATACTGTGTCTTCCCTCTTTTGGTAGTTTTCCCAGGAGGGAGTTAACTATAAGCAACGTATTAAGCAACTGTATTTTAAATAACTAGGGAAAAAAGTTAAAAAATAATTCTGGGAAAGATTTTATTTTGTGGGATTCCGCGGGGTGACAAATTTTATCTCCAGGAAGAGTGATGCACTCAGTCATCCCAGATGGTGCTAGGTCCAGCTGGCCTGGTGTAGTCTGTGCCATGTGGATGTGTCAGTTCAAAGCTGGCTGCTTTCTAGAGCTTGCTTACATTCACATATACTGTGGTTCTTCTTAGGGGAAGATGAATTGTGGAGAGCCTGGTTCAAGCATGGCTTAAAGAAAGAGGCCATGAAGGTATACAGCTGATGGGAAAGTAAAGGGCAGCTGTAAAGCAGCAGTTCCCAGGCTTGATTTTGTAAATAACTAGGTTCTCAGACACCTTTTCTATAAACAGCAGGATTCTCAGACAGTCTTCTCATAACAGTCCTTGGCTGCTCTGGGAACAGATATGAAGGTTTTGAGAACTTTTCATATCACAGTGAGAACACTAATTTTGGTTTCAATAAACAACCACGGGTATTGTAAACAAAAGGAGGGGTTAGAGTTTTCTCTATAACCTATCATGAGCTCGGATTTTGCAATATGCATGAAGTTAATTAACACTGTTATTTAAAGTGGCTGATTTAATCAATAAATCGGAGTCGATGCTGATCAACAACAAGATGGGTCGTTCTCCCTTCGCTTTCAACAATGAATGATGTGAATACAGAGTGTCTCTTAAAACATAGATATCAAAGTTAATCAAAGTATAACCGACTTGAAAGAAAGTACTTTTCAGCAGAGAGAACAGTGCCATAAATTGTATCTGTACAACAAAGAATAGATATGGGTAGAGGAGCAACTGAGGTTAAGAAAAAGCAAGCCAGGGAACAGAGTGTACATGCACACACACAAAAAAAGAATATATAAGTAATTTCAGTGTTACATCTTGCCGATAAAGCCCATTATTTTTGTTGCATTATTTTTGTTGTGTGCTTAGAGCACGATGCACAAAGATAGATTTGAAGAAGTTAGTAGTAGTATAGCTGTTGCAGAACTGACACCTTTCTGGTCTTTTTGACCAAAATACCTGCTTGAAAACCCAAATGTCCTTGCCTGGCTGTGAAGCTCACTGCACAGGGTTTTTATCACCCCATTTCATTTTAATTCCAAGCTTATTAGTTAAAATAATCTGCATAATTCCTACTTTGTACCACCATCAATGTGAAAGAATAGACATTTTAGAAATAGATCTGTATCATATAGCTTATTAATTACTTTGAGAATCTCCTCTTGTATTTGCTATACTTAACAGCTTTAAAAATTATATAATAAAATTAATTGCTCCTATATGGAGTGCTATGTGGAGTGGGAGGTAGGAGACATGTAATGGAGCTTTGCAAAGTCAAACATTTGAGCTGTGAGAACGATGTGCTGCCCCGAGGATTCAGTGCTGCCAGAAGAAATACTGGATACTAGGGTAAATATAAAGCCCTTTTTAAACCTGGGTTTGATCCTTATATCTATCACAAGGCAATCCCAAGCCTGCTGAAACCCTGTGTTGCTCAGTTGCTGTCCTCAGAGCTTCTGACAAAGTCCATGCATGTGAGTGACCCCCATTGAGCTCCAGTTGGTTGTGAGTCTGGGAGGAAGGATGGATGCACAGGCCAGGCAGCACTTATGTGTTAGGACTCACTGTCCTAAATGTTTCCATTTAGCTCAGGATGTTTAGTAGGCCTCCTGCAAAGAGCTCTCAATCTTCCTGTGAGTGTAGCTAGCTTCAGGAACTAGAGCTTTTGTCTCTTAGATATCTGGATTTTTCTATGGTTTGGGTCTCTGCAGATAATTATTTGCCAGCAGAACTTCCAGGTCCAGAATCTTGTTTGGTATTTTTGTTGTGCTTTGCTTTGTTCGTATTTGGCTTTTTTCCCCCCTTTCTTCTTTTTTTTTTTTTTATTTTCTGGTAAATGTCTCAGGTCAGGTAATGGCTTTTCTTAATGTCCTTCTTTATACTTTGAAAGTCTTAAAGATGAAAGACTTTTAGGAAGAAGTTATTTTTGCTTTTTCGCTATTTAGTTGATATTCTTGTGAAAAACAACATTTTCAAAAGATAGGGTTGGCCAAGCAGATCCACACTGGATTTCCTTCTCTTTAATTGTGCTATCTTCTCAGCATAAAATGTAGAAATGTAATGTTGGCTCATTTTGAGTTTTAGAGAATATGGGTATGTTTTTCAGATCAAACCTGAAACTTCAGGTTTCCACTGCCGAAAGGCAGTTTTATGTATTTGTTTGTGTCATTGCAGGTACTTTTTAAAGACATTTCATGTCAGCCTTAAATCTAATAGTCCCTGCCCCAGCTTGTATGATTCCCTCACCAATTTACTGCAGCCTTTCTGCCAGTTGTAATTGTTCAAAATGTCTGGTTGTGTTATTCCTTCAGTATCTTTAGGAAAGAGATTAATTTTGTGACCCAAACCAACTTATTTGAAACAAGCTGTGGTTTAATTTAATAGTAGGAACAATGTATATCCAGACAAGGCTATTTTAATGCAAACAAGTATCCATACTTGTCAGTCTCAATTCAAACACTCCATTTCTGTTAAATGCGCTTCAGTCAGCTTCCAGACAGCTTTTGATTTTCTCCCTTTCTCTCCTTTTGGGACCTTTTTTCATGCCATTCTCAGGATCTCTGGTTTCTTCATGGCTTTTCCCCCCCATAATTTTCTACCTGCCTTCTCTCTGTCTTGCACAATTGCAGTATTGATCTCAACATGGCCTGAGCAAATAGCACCTGCACAATTTACTGAAGGTGAGAGAATGGGGCTTTAGAAAGCATTAATCTGCTTTCCTGACTACCAGCAATTATCTCTTGTTGGAATGATCACCTTTCAGTTGCATAGCAAACATCATCATAATGATCAAAGAAATGAATGTATCTTATAACATTATTAAACTATTATAGGCAAGTTCCAGGTATTTCACAGTTGTCTTACTGAATATATTAAGGTAGAACAAAGGGGCAGAGTTTCATTAAACCATTGAAAGCATAGTTATTACTTATGGCAATGGGGGATGATAATGAAAATGAAAAGGCAAAAAGAAAGGCAAAGATCTCTAAGGCCTGATCATCCTGAAGGATGTTCTTAGAGTGAACTAGTTTCTGTAACTAATAAAAGAAATTGAATTCATTTAATGGTGTGTCCACAAACACAGGACTTCTCAATCGAAATTAACAGCATCATAATTACAAACAGCAAATTTCAGCAGAATTCTGAAGAAAGCCTGGGATCTGTGGTGAGACATCTCATCCGCTATACCTCCATACTTCATATCTCACTCAGCAATATTAAATTGTTTGCAGGTAAAACTTAAATTTCAACTGGGACAGAAAAAAAGAAATCCTAACTTCTTAGTTAATTAGCATGAAACAGCATTTAAGGAAGATAAAGTAATTTATTTCCATATTTTTCAGACAGTTAAGGTAGCAGCAATGGGTGATCCTAGCAATCCCTTGATTTTTGGATTTGGGTGAAAACTACAAATGACTTTTTCTTCTTGACACAGTATTTTGAAGTAATACACCCAAGTATAACTCTTAGATCTAAACTTTGTATCATAAAACTGAGTCCATAGAGATGAGCATGCTGTAACATTATTGGTGTGGTTTTGTGACAATATAAGACTGCAATAATAGGATGTGTAATTTTATATTGGGAAAACCTAAGTGAAATTTTAGGTGCAACTGTGTAATTCTAAAAATCACTTGTCCATAGGATATAATTCGGGATAACTGTAACATCTTTTAGCATATTTATTCTTAGGTACTTCCTCTTAGTCTTAACTGCCAGTAAATACTTTATCTCATATGTACAAATTTACCTGCATTTCTGTTAACTCTCACTGCAAAATAACTACATAGTACAGAAGCAAGTGGCTGATTGATAAGGTTACAGTTTTGAAAAATAAAATGGAAAATCAATGACAGAAGAACCACCTTGCAGGGCTTTGTTCACATTGACTTTGTTCACATTGTCATGACATTGCTACATATTGCCATATGTAGCAAATTGTAACCTCAGCATCTTGTATAGTCACAGCACTTCATATCTTAAATAACAAAGCAAGGACAATCCTCTGAAACATCAATTTCAATCCCCCAAAGAGAAAGCTACTGATATAAAAGGTCAGTAAAACATGCCCTTTGCTCCACAAGGATGTGTGGGAGAGGGAAAGGTGGGAAAACAAGAAACTGATGCTCGATGTTATAGTGAAATATCTGTCTTATGTACTGGAGGCACCACTCAAGGACAGTTCGTATGCTTAAAAAGCACCATCTGTATAAATCTGCCAGAGTCAACAAGGGGCTGACTTAGCTGTGCCACAGATAAGTGGAAGAAATAATAAACCTCTGTTTTACTCCATCTCACTGTCATTTCCTACTTATCTCATTCACTCTCCTTTTTTCAACACCAAAAATTCCATCAAGAGAGGCAGATAATTTTTCGTATTGTCGCTTGTGTTGATTTTTTCCCTATTTTTTTTTAATGTAACAAAAGAATCCTCTATGAAATGTCTCTTAAGTATCCTTAAGTACTCTCTATGATATTTCTGTCATAACAATGGGTATGTGGCACTTTTAGGAGAAGTGATTCTTGCATAAACATGCCTTGAGCAACTAGTCAAAACTGTACAGTTATTCAATTTCAGCTCCAGCCCTGAGAAGTCTTTGTACTGCATTTCTACAGGGAACAAAATCCTGACAGGTGCTCCTTAAAGGCTGAGGATCAAATGCAGATTCTCTTCTCTCCCTGCCCCAGCCTCTGCCCCCTCCCACACCAGCAGTGAGGGAGGATTTGTGCACCCCAGGTGCTTGCCAAAGATCTGAGAACTGTGCCTGCAGTCCTGGCACTTCAGCCTAGGAGAAAGGAGAAAAAGGCTTCATCTATATCCTCACTGCTCTAACAGCTTGGAAAAAAAAGGGCAAATATTTAGGATCTGGTCCAAAGTCTGTTCAAGTCAGTGGGAATGTTTGTGACAATCACTAGGGAGCAGCATGAGAAGGGTGCTTGATCCACAGCTGATGTCACACACCTTAAGGCACAGGCTGTGTGCTGTTTGGATATTCAGTGTGCAGGCTGCACTTCTGGGGGAACAGTGCAGGGATTATCTGGGAGGAGAAACTTCTATTCAGAGCACTGCAGGTTATGTGCCCCTGTCAGTAATATGATAACATGATTTTAATCATGCTCACATCCACGGAGCTTTTTACAGAAAGTGTGTTGGAATTATGCATCATTGTACTTTACTAAATTGTTTATTAATGAATATGGGAAGGTGCATATAGTTCATACATTTCAGACTCCCTTGAAAGAGTTTAACACAAAAAGTAGATACAAAATTGAAGAACAATTCTCATTTAAAACACCATTTTTTGGTAAAAAACAGAGTATGAATCTTTCATTGAGACATTTCTATTTCATATTTGTTCAAAAATATCACAGTTAAGGAACATGTTTTATTTCTGTGGATCATGTCTAAACTGAGACATTTCCCCCACTCCCCACTGATGAAGAGCAGTATCAGGAATAAGTTATGTAAAGTTACAGAGTAAGATCTTGCTCATAAGTAAAAAACTATATGTGCTTATACACTGATTTTTTTTTAATTAAAAAAAAATTAAATTATTATAGCTCTTTTGCGATTTTAAACTAACACACTCTCTGAACTCACTTGTTCTTACAAACATTTAAAAATACTGTATTTTGGAAATGCCAGCATAAAGAGAATATTTCTTTAAGATGAACTTACCAGCACCTAGAAAAATCATTAAGATTTGCAAG